>NW_027137638.1:233079-365986 GCF_001692895.1 Cenococcum geophilum 1.58
TTTTATATAGGGGATTTTTAAACTGGCTATATTTTAAAAGCCTATATATATAAATGCTATAAAAATTAAAATCTGTTGTCGCATAGCTATATATATTTAAAAAATATTATTAAAAAAATTTATTAAAATAGTATAGTATGTTTTTTTAAGGGGCTATTTTACTATGTAAAATAAACTATTTAACATTTTAGGCGCATAAAGACATTTTTTTAAATTTTTATTTTATAAATTTACTTAGGACTATATAAGCTTTAAGTTTAGAACTTTATATAATTAATAATATATTACTAATACTGTTTTTATAGAGGTAGAAAACTGACGTTTTGTATGGGAAACCCGTCCGAGTTCGGGGGGTAACCGAGTTCTAGGGGTCTGAGCTTAGTAATAATAATATTCTTAGCTTATATCCATAATTTGCCTTAAATAGTAATATGCCTATTCCTTTTTGTGGTATTACATTATATATAAACTATATAACTAGTAATAGCGATACCTAATTATTCTATATATAATTAATATAATATTTTAGATACTATTCTAGCGTTTAATTTAATTTTTTTATTTATCCGTCCGTCTACAGATAGTATATAGTGGAAGTTACTACTCTAACTCCTTGCTTCGCTAAGAATACCTCTTAGAATACTACTATAAATCTTAGATCTTTATCTAATATAATCTTACTTAGTGCTCTATATCTTATAAATACTTCTTTAATATAGATTTTAGTAATATCTTCTGCTAAGATTTCTTCTATGCATGCTATAAAGTAGCCCTATTTAGTTAACTTATCCACTATTACTAAGATTGCGTTATACTCTTATCCGGTAATAGGATCTTTTAACTTTAGTAACTTAATAATAAAGTCCTATAATATGACCTCCTATAGTCTTTCTAGTATTTTAATAGGTTATAGCCCTCTATATGGCTTATACCTTATTAGTTTATTCCTTTAGCAATCTAAACACTCTTTTATTACTTTTCTTATAATATTCTAAATTCTGTTAATAATATATTCCTCCTAAAGTCTTAACACTAAGCCTATTACTCCATTATGTTCTTAAGTTATTTACTTATAGAAGTCTTCTATAAAATGCTCTACTATACTTTTTAGGATGTATTTTACTTCTTAATTTTTATATATATCTATCTGTAGATCTTCTAGCTATATTTTTAAAATTCTTTATACCTAAAAGCTTTCTAGTATCTTATAAACTCTTTCTAGTTTATTATCCTCTTAAGTTGCTACTAGCTTAGGGTAATTATATCTAATCCATCCGTCCTTATCTCTGCGTAGTATTACTCCTAATAGTTTCTTATTATTCTATAGTTTAGCTTTTTTGCTAAGTGTATTTACCTTTATATTTTTAGTCTCTTTAGTATACTAAATCTTAAAATGGTATTCTGTAAGCATTTCTGCCTATCTAACTTATCTATAATTAAGTTCTTTTGTTATTAGGAACCCCGTTAGGTTCTTATAATCTACTTTAACTATAAATAGTTTCTTTACGCCTTATAAGAATACTCTTTATTCCTTTAGTACTGTAACTATACCTAATAACTCCTTATTATAGACGTTGTAGTTTAACTCTAGTGGTGTTATTTTCCGACTATAGTATAACACTAGATGCTATACGTCTTTATACTTCTATAGTAAGTATACTCCTAGTATATAATCTACTATATCTATTTCTATAACTGTGTCTAGTCCTAGTTAGTAGATTTTAAGGATTAGCTCCTAGGTAAATAACTCCTTAAGTTCTTTAAACAACTTTTTTTATTTGTCTCCCTATACCTATAGTTCTTCTTTTTTAGTAAGCTTAGTAAACAGTTTAATATTCTTTAACTATTATGCTATAAACCTTCTATAGTAGTTGCAAAGCCCTAAGAATAACCTTAACTGCGTTACATTCTCTAGTTCTTACCAACTTACTATAGCTTTAATCTTCTTTAAGTCTATAATAATATAACCTAGTTTAATAATAAATTTAACAAAATTAGTCTTCCTTATAAAGAACTCGTATTTTTTAATTGCTATTAGTATCTATTCTTTCTATAGTCTCCTTAAGACCTATTTAACGTGTTCTTCATGTTCTTCCTTAATTATTAAGTAGGTAATAATATTGTTAAGGTATACTATAACAAACTTATTAAGGTATTCTCCTAATATACTATTAATTCATTTCTAGAATATTGCTAGTGCATTTATTAATCCGAATTATATAACTAATAGTTTATATAGTCCTTCTCTTAACCTAAAGGCTGCCTTCTATTTATTGCCTTCCTTAATTCTAATCTGATGGTATACCTATTTTAGATCTATCTTTATAAAGATTTGCGTATTACCTATCTAATCCTAAATTTCGCTAATTAGGGGTAAAGAATACCTATCATTCCGAGTAATGCTATTTAACTATCTATAGTTAATGCATAGTCTAAGTTTCCTATTCTTCTTTAGTACGAATAGTACTAAATAACCTACTAATAACTATAATGGTCTAATATATCCGTTTTATAAGTTTTCTTAGACAAACTCTTTAAGTGCTCTTAACTCTTCTTTAGTAAGCTTATAGGTTAGAAAGAACCTTAGACTTATTCCTAGTTCTAACTTTATCTTATAGTCCCATACTATATAATCTACTAGCTTTTTACTTTTTAGGCTTTATAGTTTTTTGCTATACTTATAGTATCTCTTTAGTATATAACTTAAGCCTCGCTTAGTCTCTTTATATATTACTTTAACTTAGTTTGCTATTACATCCTATATTATTAAGTATCCCTAATATTAACTTAACCTATAATCTAATTAATCCTTAAATTATATTCTTATAACTAAGGTATTTTTAAGACTGCCTCGTCCCGTCCTAATAGTAGGATATTAAAAAATATCTTAATTCGCCTTCCTTTAATATTTATTTAAATAGGTCCTGTTTTAAGATTAATAATCCCTCCTCTATAGGCTATTAGATCTCCTAAAATCATAATTAATAGGTAAGGTTACTCCTTCTATCTATAAGGTAATCCTATTCTCTTAACTATTATTAGTAAAATATAGTTCCGCGTTACTTTACTATCTATTAGTGCTTTAAACTATTAATCTTACTATTTAACTTATAAATTTAGGTGTTGTTCTTAAATTCCTTTAAGGGTCTAAGGCTTTACTACTAGCTCCCTCTGGTCCCGTAGGCCTCTACTTTTCCTAACTATTAGCTACTTAATCCTATTATACTTAGCTTACTCTTTAGCTAATACCTAGTTCGCTTTTTATCTTTAATATACTATAAATACGTATTCTTTAGGCATTTCTACTACTGTCGTCCGTTTAAGCATTCTTCTGTAAGAAATCTTTCTAGTTAATATATTAAGTCTTCTAACTCTTAAACTTCCGTTAAATGCTATCTATGTATATACTTAGCATTCCTATATTATTACTTATCTAGCGCCTAATATATCCTTATAGGGTATTTCTAGTTCTTTTTTATATATAGATTTTTATGCATTTCGTATATATCGTCTATATATGTAATCTATAATAGCGTATAATGCGCTAGGTATTTTAGGTTAACTCTTAACTTATCTTTATTTTTAAGTTTAAACCTTTACCACGTTAATCTAAACATTATAACTTTATTTATAGGTACTAAAATATATCTCTTGCTCCTCTAGTCCTCTAATCGTTCCTTTAGATCCTTTAATATAAGTTATAGCCTTCTCTATAATAGGGTGGTCTTAGATAACTTGTTTATCCAACCACATATAGAAATCTTCCCACTTATTATTATATCGCTATCTATACTACTTTTAGTACAGCTACTAGAGTGTATATAGCTTATCTATAAGGAAGTATCTTTTTATTACTATATTATAATAGCCCTTTATATATCGTTTTTTAAACCTAGTAGGGATTCCTAAATCCTCTTTGTTTTTTAGTTTAGTAAGCTACTTAGCTCTTAATATGCCTACCTTAAGCCTATTAGTAATTCTTTATATAGGTACTCTATTCCTTATATAACCTAGTATACTAGATCTCTTATCTAGTTTCTATTCTTACTATACAATAATTCTTCATCTAAACTCTTTTATAGTTTCTTTTAGTTTTCGCCTTATAAGTAGATTTTTAAAGTCTTCTTACTTCTTAACCTTGGTTTATTTAATAGTCCTTATTTATGTTTAGAAATCTTAGTCCTATAGAATTCTTAATCCTAAGCTTACTTCTATCTTAAGCTTCGCTCTAGCCTTAGTCTAACTAGGCTTCTATAGTGTTCTTATCTTATCTTAAGAATCTTAAATCTCGCTTATCTTGTTTTAAGAGTCTTGTGCCTTTAGGAAACTTCGTCCTAAGCTTATTTATATATTACTAAACTAAGCCGTTACTCTACTCTATCGGTTATTATCTATTATAGGTCCTTAAGCTTACCTTATCTCTTATCTCATCTTAAGAATCTTAAGCCTTTAGCCTTTTGCCTTTATTAAGTGCTAAAGTAGTTTATCGTCTTACTTCTCTTACATCTTATAAAGCGATAGATATTATATCTAGTAGGGTCTTAATCCCTACTAATATTCCTTATTCTATAGTGGAATTATCCTTTACCTTTTATATAAGATCTCTAAGGTCTATATACTCCTAGTAAGCTACTTTTATTACCTTATCGTCACTAAATATTTTACCTATATTAAATTTATCGTCCTTAATATCCAATCTGCAAACTGGTTCGTTAGTTCCTTTAAATTCTAATAATTTTAGCTCCTATAGCTAATAGCTTGCGCTATACTTAGTGTCTTTATAAATTTGGTATACGTTATTATAATAAAACGCAAAGCTTTTAATTAAATATTCTTTTATTCCTCGCAGTATATTATTATCCCTCTGTATATATATATTGTCTACTAGTCTCGTTCCTTTTACTATATAGTAACTCTAACTACTTCTATAGTCCTTAATATAATAACTCTATTTTCCGTAATTTATATAAGCTCCTTTTTTAAACCATTTTTCTTACTATAGAGTCTGCCTAAACGTCTTCTGCTGCTAAGATCCCTAGTTTAGCCTCTACTTCTTAGACCTTTAATTACTTAATCCTTATTCTCTAGGTTTCTATAATTTCTTATTCTATTTCTTAAATTCTTTAGTACCGCTTAGGTCTATTAGCTCTACGCTATACTATAGTTTTTAACTTTAACTCTATTACTACGCGCCTTACGCCTTATATAACTATAGAACTCTATTCTAACTCTTCTTAGTTTACTCTCTTTAGTAGATCCTATTATTAATCTTAATTGCTTAATTAATTAAATCCCTAAGAGTATCCGCATCTTCTATTAGGATAATTATATTCTAGACTTTTACGTTAAGTCCTTACTTATACTATGCTATAAGCGCCTTATTATTCCATTTAACCTATATTGCTAATATTTAAAACTACGTTATATATTTAATTACTAAAGTTCTTTATACTAGGTTTTAAAGCTTTCTTTCTACCGTAGTAGTTACCTCTAGGTCTTTAAATATTTGCGTTAATTATTCTACGAACCCGTTCCAACTTAAGAATATATATTATACCTTTTAGTTAGTAGTTGTTATACCGTGCTTCTATACCTCTATAAGGTAAGGTTTAAATTACTTAAGTGCCCTTCCTGTTAAGAATAATCCTATATAAGCGACTTAATCTATAGGCGTTCCTAGCTTCACTCCTTTCTATATAACCTTAAAGTGCATTTATATAAGGAATCCCTTAAGTTTTAACTTCTCCCCTAAGAATTGCTTAATTAAGGGTAACTTAACCTTAGCTACTCCGATGCCATTAATTCTTTCTTTAAGTATTCTATTATTATCTATTAATTAATTAACTATTTCTTATAGCTGTCTAATAGTAACTAGTTATAAGTTAGTATCTACTATACTAGTGTTATTACCTAATCCTAAGGTAGTCGCCGCTGTGGACGCCGCTATGGCTACTACTTTTAGTGGCATGTTATTTAACTTCTTTTACCGTAACTTTGGTAGTAAATATATAACGAAGCCTTATAGGAAATACTACGGTGAACTTCTTAATGGGCTAAGTATATAGGTATAGAATAGTTAATAACGTAAATATAACTAGTGGAGTAGTTGCCTAACTGTAACGTTTCCCGCCCCAACGTCGCCATTTGGCCAAAAAGACACGGAATGCTTGCGATATTGTTTACAAGCGCGGCGGGATCTAATATATGTACTCTTACACTAACAGATTAACTCTAATTATATTTTAAGATTTACTACAAAGAGAAGAACTATCTGGGTAGGGACTGTGGTCCTTTAAATACACAACCGTACTCCTAAGAAATCCTCCTTATACGTAAAGTACGTCTTATATATAAGGTATGTAAGTTCCTCTTATTCCTCTTGTTTAATACGTAGCACGTTATATAATCTTAACTACTATTCCTTATTACATGGTTCTATTGGCTCTATTCTAGACCGTGCCTTAATTAACTAACTAGCTGCTTCTAACTCCTCTCCTAGTAGTTATAACATCGTACTTAAAGCATTTATAACAGTTATATTATACTAGGCTCTCCTTATATTACCTAGAAAGGCCTTAATTAATATCCTACCCTAAAAGAAACTTTATCTGCAATAACGCGTTAAGGTATTATACTTAGATATTAAATAATACTATACCTAAGAAGGCTTTAATAATATCCTACTTTACGAGCTAAATAGGACTAAACCTATACCCCTAGAATTAAAACTAAAGTATTATTACGGCACTGGTGGAAACTGGTAGATTGTAGCTAATAGATATTAGTGGATTATAGCGGACAGTCGTAGATAGTCGTAAATAGTCGTAGACAGTTTTATATAGTTTTAGATAGTTGCCGTTATATAACTAAAGGATCGTATATAACGTTAAGCGGCGCCACTCTTCGTCTCCTTTCCTTTCTTTAGCTTTAGATCTTTGTTTATAGACTACCAATTATATAGGCTTGCGCGTCCCTCTTACCGTGCTCGTGCCTTAATTAATTAAGTCACTAACATTATCTAAAGCTTAACTACCTTTTCTTCTTAAGAAGGAACTTAAAAATATTTATGGACTATAAATAAGAATAGAACATAGAAGTAGACCTAAAGACTATTACTAGAACTAGAAGAATAGAAAAGAATAATAAGATCTATAGAATATGTATAGACTAGAACCCCTATAGAATCCTATTAAAAGTTACCCTAATAACCGTACTATAATGCTAAGAAATACAGCAGCCGGCAAAGCAGCTATAGGACCCTTAAATACCTCTAATAGTAAAATAGCAACTGACTTAAACTCCTAGGTGGAGCTTATAGCAGTTAATGCCGAAATTAAATGACTTTAAGAGCTGCTTAAAGCTAGAGAACCCCCTATACTTAGTAAAGAGTTATTAAACACCTAGAGACTTGCTATAGTCCTTAAGGCTCTAGCCTAATATATAGCATTAGTATCGTTATGGTCCGTAAAGGTTGTAGACCCTCTATTGCTTATAGACGGAACTAACCCTATATTTAATAATTGGAAGCTTTAATTATAGGATAAGCTTAAAGTCAATGCGGACCACTTCCCTACTACTTAAGCTAAAATGGCTTACGTCTTTAGCCGTACTAATAGGGATATATAGACGCACCTACGTCCTTAGTACGCATAGGACTTAGCAAATCCCTTCCTCTTTACGTCAGGAAAAAATTTACCAGCATCTGATTTTACTTTTCTGCCATTTTAGCATTTTCAGCATTTTCTAGCATTTAGCCGCCAAATGCCGCATTTATAATTAAGTATTAGCATTTAGCAGCTAAATATAGCATTTATTACTAAGTACTAGCATTTAGCCGCTAAATGCCGCATTTATAATTAAGTATTAGCATTTAGCTGCTAAATGCTAGAAAATGCTAAAATGGCAGAAAAGTAAAATTAGATGCTAGTAATTTTTCCTAAAGTTCTATATAAAGTTTAAAGTTCTGCACGAAGTTTCGCACGAAGCTTTGCGCGAAGCTCTACACGAAGCTCTGCACGAAGTTCTACACGAAGCTCTGCACGAGCTCTGCACGAAGTTCTACACGAAGCTCTGCACGAAGCTCTGCACGAAGGTTCTACACGAAGCTCTGCACGAAGCTCTGCACGAAAGCTCTGCACGAAGCTCTGCACGAAGCTCTGCACGAAGCTCTGCACGAAGCTCTGCACGAAGCTCTGCACGAAGCTCTGCACGAAGCTCTGCACGAAGCTCTGCACGAAGCTCTGCACGAAGCTCTGCACGAAGCTCTTATACAAAGCTCTGCACGAGGCTCTACACAAGGCTCTACATAAAGCTCTGCGTACAGAGGCTCTACACGAAGCTCCGCATCGGGTCCCGCTATATTCCCGGATAGCCTCTACACGTGCCTCTGCAAGTATACCCCATTATACCTAGGTAGCACCCATTTTTTTACCCTTTCCTTACATCCTCCCTACCTAGGAAGACACCAGAACGACAGCCAGCAGACGACCGTCGCCGGAGCTAGACGACCGTCAGAGCCAGACGACCGTCGTCAGAGCTAGACGACCGTCGTCAGAGCTAGACGACCGTCGTCAGAGCTAGACGACCGTCGCCGGAGCCAGATGACCGTCGCCAGAGCCACACGACAACCGTTCGAACGACCAGCCAGCGAACACGATAAACGATTCGATCGATCGATCGAATCAAGGTGACATAGACAGGTTAGCACAGACAGGTAGGCATAGATAGGTAGGCATAGACGGGTAGGTATAGACAGACAGACAGATAGATAGATAGACAGACAGACAGGTAGGTAGGCAGGCAGGCAGGCAGGCAGGCAGGCAGGCAGGCAGGTAGGTCGGTAGGTAGGCGGGTAGGGGAGAACCATCGCTATATTATATTAAATTATCTAAAATAATATAATTTATTTTGCACCAACTGCGTAGAAAGAGCAATACTTATTTATTGCTTAAAGTGAGTAAGATATATAGAATGTGCGAGAAGGGCATTATATATAGAATACGCGCGAAGGGCATTATGTACAGAATGTATGAGGAGGGCATTATATATAGAATGCGCAAAATGCGTAATTAGCTACACTGCATTATTAAATACAGCAGTATGCCGCACCTTAGTCGATACTATACGCTACACGTTGTAGTGCGCGGAATGCGCATTTAGCCGCCAAATGCTGCCAAATGCTGCAAAAATGCTGGTAAATTTTTTCCTGACGTAAAGAAGAGATAATTATTTACCTGTCTTCTATTTATAAGGACCCCTTTAAAGTATAGGACGCCTAACTTAATTATAAAAGCCTAAATATAAAAACGATAGAGACCTTAGCCTTTTAGACTCGCTTTCTATACCTAGCTAGATAGGCTTAAATTCCCTAAGAAGATCTAATGCTAGACCTATTTAATAAGCGTACCCTAGACCTGCAGCGAGCCGTACTGCTAGTTTTTACTACTATATAGACGCTAAAGGAACTTATAGACTAGTGCTTAGCTATTAACTAAGGCCTTTACTAAATTAAGGTATGTGCCAAACGGTATAAAGCTAGAAACCTTTTAAATCAGACTATAAGCAATATAAGAACGGCCCGTAATGCCCTAGTATAATTAGCAACCCCCGTAGCACCGCCTATATAGCTCGCCGCTAATTTAGTAGCTAGCTATATAGCTAGTCCTACTATAGGTATAGTAAATGCTTAGCCTATATATGGCAACCCCTATATATAGGCCCTTAGTAATTAAGGAGCTTATTTCTTTTATAGTTAAAAAGGTGTAAGGGGATCTTGTAGATAGGGGGCTATAAGAACACGATTGGAACAGAATAGATTGGTAAGAGAGACGAATTCTTAAGGAGGTAAAGCCTCTGGGATTGTGGAGACTATATACTACAGGCACGTGCCTCTAGTACGTAACTGGCGACTATCTAAGGGGCGTTTAGGGGTTGTCCTAAGGGCAACCCGAGGTGTTCGCAATAATATCCCTTACATTACCCCCCCCCTTCTTGCGGTTGGCCCCCGATCGCTATTACCTTATAGTAGGGAGATTATAAGGGCTTATCCTAGAAGAGGTTCGGAGAGATATCGGAGAGGTATTAGCATACCGCTATATATTATCTATCTATTTAACCCCTACTTTAAACTCCTAAAAAACATAACTGGAGAAAAGATATAAGAATTACTAAGAGACCTATTAGAAGCCTACTAAAAGTATACCGGTAACTACCTAGGCTAATATATAGATTTTTATGCAACTCTACTTCTAAGCCTTTATGCTAGTCTATAATTAATCACGAGTATTATAGGTAATTTAGTGTTCCAGTATAGTTCCATAGAACCTTTAGTATGGGATTTAATGTATAAAGCCTTGGCTTACCGTCGTCTTTAACTACTAAGATATAGTCTATAATCTTTTCTTATAATCCTTTTTTTATAATCCCCTGCGTCACTAACGCGTTACTCCCGTATTTGCCCTTAGGCTATTAGATACGGTTAAGGTATTAATTAGTTAGTTAAAGAGACTTATCTCTTAAGATTTGGTGTATATAGTTTTAAATCTAGTGGTCCTATGCCGTATATTTAGCGTAGCTCTACTACCTAGCAAATAGGGATATTTCGCGATAGTAATTATAGCTATTATACGATTGTCAAGAACGTCTATAACGTTGTTCTTTAATACTATAGTATCATTTTAGGTCTAATTTAACCCATATACGTCTTTAATTTAACGTCTTAATTGCCTTCCCCCGGCTACGTAGTTAGTTTTTATAAGGAAGTAATAGTTAAATAACTTATACGCATATTTCCTTTCTTTTAAATAACGCTATTATAACGGAGTTATATTAGTAAGGTTGCGGCTATCTACCGGAAGGGTATTAGACGTTAAAGTATAAAGACACTTTGCTTATTAAACTTAATCCTTTTCCTTAATACCTCACTTCCCATTATTAACCTTCGTCCAATTTAGACGTATCTTTAATATATTATTAAGATTTTCTTCTTTTTCATTATCAATTTAATATGCCTCTTTATTCTCCTACTAACTATTCTTCTAAGTAAATTTTACAGCGTATTCTGGCCTTGCCTTTACACATAGAACCCTAACCCCCGCTAACCCGCAACTAGTGCTGGTCCTACCTAAATAATTTTACCTATATGTCTTCGAAAGACTAGAAATCTAATAATAGGATTTTAAAGGCTTATAATAAGACGCACTGCGTTAAATCTAATACCTTTAGTCCTTATAATTGATGCATGCGTACTAAAAGCGGCAGTTACGTTAAGGTAAGCTTTTCTATCCTTAATAGATTTCCATTGCTAACTTTAAGCTTTAATAGCCTGGGCCTAAGTAGCGACAATCCTTTAATATCCTTAACTACTATATTACCTAGGCTTTATCTCATTCCAGCGCCAATACTAAACATCTTAGTCAAATTCGAGACTATGCTATAGCTATCTACACCACCTACAATTCCTAGCAAGCTAGCTAGTAATGCCTAATATAAGAGTAAGGTTAGTATACTAAGGATAGGGTGCGGGATAGGGGTAATAAAAAGAAGGTCGCTGTTTACTATAAGAAGGAGTTTATATATACGCGTTAAGTTTTAAAAGAGTATAACATAATACGGTATTAGGTAGGTTACCCTTCGGGTACCTAGCGGATAGGTAACTAATAGTTGCCGTAGTAAGGTCTCGGTAGTTCTAGACTATACTAGCCAGCTAACGTCTCTATTTATTCTAGGCTTAAGCGTGTCTTTATTAACTATAAGCTTACGCCGCAAGAGCTTCGTTAGTATTAGTTTGGACCTAATATTAGTGTTAAGCGTTTAAGAGTCTCTGCTCTAGCTATACCTTATTATCCTACCCCTATTTTTATGCCTACTTATACGCCTACTAAGGGATCTAGATCCCATTCTTATTAGCCATTACTTAGTAGCCCAATAGATACTAATCCTACTCCTAATAATAATAAGGCGTAGTGGCTTTTCAGGTTAGGTATTTATGGTTTAGACTTTTAGGATTCGTTCTTATACATAGTAGCAATCGAGGACCTCGATTAGGTGCTTAGGAAGGCCTTAAAAGGCTTTTAGGAAGGGCTTAAAAGCCCTAGGAACAGTGTTCCTAGTATAAATCAATTAATAGGTATACAATTCTAGCAAAATGCCCTATCAATTCTATACTATGTACGTAAAAAGGCTAAGGACCAGTCCTGCCTTAAGCTATAGCCCTAATCCTTATAGTTTCCGGAGCTTATCCGTTCCCTATCCAATTTAACCTATTTACTCTTTTCGCGAGCTTTTTTTATAGGTCGCGATGACACCGTAGTATTAGAGCGCTTTCTGCGACTTATAGATTATGGACCTTGGTCCTAATATTCTTTTAGAATATCTTCGCAATAATTAAGGTAATCCTCTAGTTCCTATATAGAGTCCTTAGCGGGCTAGCCTAGCTATTTAACTTTAAATTAAAGCTTATTCTTAACAAACTTATAGCATAATATAGCTTTAACCTCGTACCGCTCGCCCACTACCTTAGGGTATTTAATTGGGCCTAGACGGAAGTTCTTTTCTAATAGTAGTCTATACTATAGCTCTAGTAGGTTTATATAAAACACTAGATGTATATAGGCCATAGATAAGGGTAGCTAGAGATAATAGGCTAGCTTACTAATTCGTTTCTTAACTTAAAAGGAACCTAGGTATCTTGCATCGAGCTTCTTTAATAGTTAACGGGTCTTAATATTTGTTAAACGTAATAAAACCTTATTATCTACTCCAAAATGCTTATCTTGGTGCTTGCGGTTGTACTAAAGTCTTTACTACTCTTAGGCATCTTATAGGCTCTACTTTATATACTTTTATTACTCCTCCTATTCCTAGAGGTATCCTTATACTCTCCAGTAGATATCCTTAAACTTCCCGGTAAGATCCTATAACTAATTATACAGCCTTAGCCAGTAATTATTAGGTATACTATTAAACCCAAATAGTTAAACGCTATAGGCAATCTGGATTAGTGCATACTTATACAATACATATTGCTTTAAATTATAAGCGTACTCCGCGTACGGAAGTAGCTCGCACTAGTTATCTTACTAGTAGTTTAAATACATCCATAGGTAAGACTCCAGTTCTTAGTTCTGGCGTTCCGTTTACCTATCTATCTATAGGTAAAAAGCCGTACTATAACGGTAGTCTATCTTTAAATGGAAGTATAGATCCGACCAGTACTAACTTATAAAAACGCTGCCCCTATTAGTAATAATAGAGTGCGGCTAATCTACTTTAAGAAAGCATTTCTCCTTAATTAGGTTGGTGAGCTCTTATACATTAATCGTCTTATTAACGGAAAGGTATTAGACGTACTTTAAAAACCTATTAATAAGTATAAGGACCGAATCGTATATTCGTCCTTAGCCATCTTTAAATGGCGAGAGATCCGTAATAAAGTCTATGGCGTAATATCGCTATAGCTTACTAGCAGGGGGAACTGATTTAAGTAAACCCCATAGCTTGTGCCTGCGGATCTTATATACTTAATACTTCTTGTAATAGCTAATGTACTCCTTTACTTCCTAATTAAGCCTTAGCCAATAGTATTTATATTAAAGTAATTCTACTGTCTTTACTTAACTATAGTGGCCGCCTAGGGAATCATCGTAATTCTTTATAAGAATCTTCTATTATAGATTTGCTTCTTATAGCACCCAAACCTTACCACCTCTACGCAGTAGGCCCATTAGGTCTAGTTCCTAATAATAGCGCCTAGCAGCTTTCTTTCCGTCACGTTTCCGGTTTACTTCCGCATTAAGGATAGTATAAAAAGCGTCCCTCCGTTATACCTTACAGATAAGGTCTATTAACCCTTTAAATAGTTCCTAAATAAAAGCTGTTTTATCCCGTACTACTCTAAGTATAAGACTAAATAGTACCATAGATCTTATAACTCTTTAATACGTATACGTTAGGAAGGCCGCTATAAGGTTAAAGTCCTTTAGTTATTATGGCTCCGAGTTCCAATTGCTCTATAGCTTCGCTATTAGTTTAAGGGGATAGCTTAGCAATTAAAGATGGTGTATTACTAGGTTCTAAGAATATATTAGGGATATCCTATTTAGGTATATTTAGACCCTTATTGGCAACGGACCGGGTACTAGCCGGAATGTTAGTAAAAACCAATAGGGCTTACACCGCCTAAGACTTAGTGTATAAAGCTATAGGTACTTAAGCATCCTATACCTAGAGCTTGTTCTGCAATATAGGGAGTAAGATATCTATTATCTGTTTTCCTTCTCCCGTTTTAAAGCCTTTGGCATAGTCTAGCCGTTATAACGGTCCATTAGTAGGGTTATTTTCCCCTAGCTTATATTTAATCTTAAAATTAAATCACGCGAGCTCCTCTACCTATCTAGCTTATTAAGGTATAAGCTCCTTTATAGTTATAAAGTAGCGTAAATTATAGTAATCTAAGAGTATACGAGTAGTATGGCTCGCGTGCTCGAGGTAGTATCGCTACTATTTAAAGTAGTTAACTATAGCCAGCAGTTCCTTATCGTGGGTATAATACCTAACTTTAGGTCCCTAGAATTTTCTATTATAAAATGCTACTAGTCTCTAATAGAGCTAGGTAGCGTCTAGATGCCTATTGGGTTATAGCAGAATACCAGTAAGGGCAAAATTCAATACATTAGTAATTATTATTAATGGCTAATCTGGGTCGAAATGCCGCAGCAATAGGGCTTCTATAAACTTTACGCAAAGTTCCTAAAAGGCCTCCTAAACCTTTCTGGGCCATAACTATAGCTTATACTATTTAGTTGGTCCCTTCTTAGTTTTCTTCCTTACCGCCTTTAAGCTTTTTACTTCTTAGGTTAGGTCTTAGGAAGCTTCCATAATATAGTTAAATAGGTATTAGGCAATATCCGAGTAGTTATAAATAAAGCGCCTATAGAAATTGGCAAAGCCTAGGAATACTTAAATATCCTAGTAGCTCTCTAGCTCTAGCCACTCCTAAATTATCTACACCCGTACTAGGTCCATAACTACACCTATAGGCATTATAATATAACCCAGAAACTTAACTTGCTTAGTATTAAAGATATACTTTAACGCTTTGGCGTAGAGGCCCTAATTATCTAAACGTTCCAGCACTTTGTAGACGTGTTACTTATATTAATCCTTATCTTCTAAGTAAATTAAGATATTATCTAAATAGATAACGTATATACGGTCAACTAGTCCCCCTAAGGCTCTATAAATATACAATTAGAATGTCGTAGGCGTATTAGCTAGCCTAAAAGGCATCACTAAATACTTAAAGTGGCCGTATTAGGTCTTAAAAGCGGTCTTTTACTTATCCCCTTCTTTAATACGGAGCCTATAATAGGCGTCTTATAAATCTAGCTTTATAAAGATTTTCGCCCTAAATAGTTAATCTAGCATTTCACTAACCAGTAGTAGTAGGTAACGGTTCTTAATTGTAATCTTATTAAGACTGTAATAGTGTAACGTGGCCCGCCTCCACGTCGCCATACGGCCAAAAAGACTGAGAGTGCTTGCGAACTTGTCGCAAGCGCGGCGGGACCTAATATATATACTCTTACAATTGCCCTCTCCTCTGCGCGCTCGTCCCCGAGCGCTCGCAGGGATTCCTCTATGCGCCCGTTCGGGCCTCCACAGGGATTAAACGCCAAGAGTATCACCATATTAGTTAGTCCCCAGTAACATAAGCGATCGGAATCTCCACCGACGCCTTATCGCACGGATGTGCGTTAGACTGTACTAGAGCGAAGTAACTAATGGGGATTAAACCCACAATACCTGGCCCTAGTAAGTTCGCAAGCACAATTATAACGTGGCCCGCCTCCACGTCGCCATACGGCCAAAAAGACTGAGAGTGCTTGCGAACTTATCGCAAGCGCGGCGGGACCTAATATATATACTCTTACAGATAGTCTACGCATAGCCTTATAGTTCCATCTAGTTTTAGAATAAAGAAAATTAGTACGCCTACTAGCGACTTATTAGGCCAAATCTACCCCTTTTCTAGTAACCTATTAAGGTACTCCCGTAAGATCTTAAGCTCTTTACGCGAGAGGTTATATATAAGAAGGTTCAGCAGTTATTTACCTTCTTCTAGATTAATTATATAATCATACTCTAAGTTCTACGGTAGAACTTTAGCTCTCCTACCTAAAAATACCCTTAGTAAGTCCCTTAGGCCTACTGGAATATTTAACAAATTAGGGTCGCGTTTGTCCTCTATATTATTATCGGGTAGGTTCTAGAGCTCCCTTAGAATACTTACGGGCAGCGTCATACGCTATAGTGGTTGCTCGTATATAGTTGCTACCGTACGTTAAACCGTTTTATATAGTAGCCAGTAAAGGGTAGGGAACTCCTTAACGCAGCGTTTAAGGTGCCGTAGCATACTCTTCGCATATTGCTTAAGCTAGAGTAACCTATAGCGGTTAAAGTATCTTATAAAATCCTTAAAATTGCCACCTCCCTATAATATCTCCGTGACCTATCCGGTAGTTCCCTATAGGGTCTCCGTTATAGAGGGGTTATTACTTATACTAGGCTCTATACCCATCTTGCTATTAAATAGGGGTTAAATCTAATACTCCTTTAGGTGTAGAGCATACACTATTTCGCCTAGGGCTACATTCTCTAGAATATCCTTTAGGCTTATTAATAATATACGCCCTTCTAAAT
The DNA here is from genome assembly GCF_001692895.1 of Cenococcum geophilum 1.58. NCBI lineage: Eukaryota > Fungi > Ascomycota > Dothideomycetes > Gloniales > Gloniaceae > Cenococcum > Cenococcum geophilum. Next base: position 249,781 of record NW_027137638.1, read on the forward strand.
CTTTATCGTTCTACTATTTAAAGGCTTTAGTCTTAAAGCGTATCTTAGGATCTGCTTCTACTAGCTAAGGGTATCTAAGGATAAGGTTATAACCTACAAAGTTAGCTACCTAAAAGGGTTGCGGGCTAACCACCTTAGTACGGTTGTGTATGTCGGCTACTAATACTATAAGCTTATAGGCACTATATAGCTTAATCCAATGCTTATCTAAAAAGCCTATAATAGGTTTCCGCTACCTTTACGATAGGATAAGTTTATACTCTTTTACCAAATTATATTATATAAGATTAATTTTAGCGCCGCTATTATATAATGCTTAGAACTATTATACCTTACCTATAAGGAGTATTATTTCCAGCTTAATAGTAATACGGAGAGTCTCTTCTTCCGTATCTTACCCTAGTTATAGCTAGGAAAGGTCCGCAACTAAGGCTTTTCTTTTTTTAGATTGTTAGTGCGGTTATTACCCTACTTATTTTTCCAATAGAATCTACCTCCAGAGTTTTCTCTTAACTTCTTAAAGTGTTCCCGTAAAGGTGCTAAATAGGTGTTAGGTTAGCCCTAGAAGTCTTTTCCATTATTTAAGGTTCCTAACTTTAACCCTTCTAAAGTTCTCTTTAAGAACGGCTTCTTTAAAGTTTAGGTCTACCCTATATTACTACTAAAGTACCTACGCTTTTAGTAACCCCTTAGCTTCCTACCGGAAGAGGTCTAGTTCCTTACCGTATCTTTAGCGTTTAGAGCTGCTCGTTTGAAATCTATATATATAGTAATCCGCGATAGGGCTCCCACGCGCTTTATTTTGTTATAAATTACTAGCTTAATTCTAGCCCAGATAAACCTAATCTTCTCTTTCTTATAGATACTACCGTCCTTATTTTTAAAGGGCTTTAGATCCATCTACTAAGCATAAGTTTCCACAAAGTTTATAAACTAGCGGAAGTTATAGCGGTCTAGCTATATCCTATTCCAGAATAGCTCTATATTATTATATTATATAACATATAGATCTTAAGTCCATTTCTTTAAAAAGGTTTACAGCTGTGGCTATATAGTAATTTGCTCTTTATTAAGCTAATTAAGTGCGATCTGGTTTAGTAATCGGTCTTTAATCTTACTAATAATCTAGCGTATACGCTCTTTAGTATTATCTCATATTGTCAGCATCTTAAAGAAGTTATCTACCTTACAAACCCAATCGTCTAACTGCTGGACGTTAGGTCTATAGCGGAGTTCTAAACTACTAGAGGCCTTAGCCAATTAGTCTATATCCTTTTTCTATTTATAGCGTAGATAACTCTCTAAGTCTTCTATACCTCCTTAGGTAGGTATTAAGTAGCTCCCGGGAAGCCCTTAGTCTTAACTAGGTTATAAAAAAATTTACTTAGCTTAGATTAGACCCTACCAGATCTAGATTTGCCCTTAAAGGATTCTAATATATTTATTAGTGGCTTCCTCCTATATAGCTTCTAAGAGCCTTACAATAGCTTCCTAATATCTATCTTAAAGGAGATCGGTATAGGGCTCTTAACCTTCTAAACTCGGGCCTAGGGAGGCTCCTGCTATAGAGGTAGTGTTAGTACTAATAGCTAGTATGGGCTTCCCAACAAGGCTTAGGTCTTAAGTTAGTAATTAGCTTAGATTACCTAAAGGGGTAGGCCCATTTAGCTCGTAAGCAGTCTATATACCGCTACTATGCTAATTATAGGCCGGTGGTCTTCCGGGAGGGTTCCGGTTAGTTCCCTAGTCAGATATATTAGTATATTTCTCTAGTATTTCTAGCTTAGGGGAAGATCTTAAAGTTGCCTCTAGCGCTTAATCTTCTAATTAGCTTAGATAGGGCTAGAGGGGTTCCGGCTGCTTTCTAGTAGTATTGTAACCGTTATAGAGGGTATCTATATTTTCCTTAGCGTTGCCGGTAACTATAGGTGTGCGAGAGTTTTTAAGCTCCTAAAGCATCTAGGTATTAGGGCTTGTTCAGCTATCTTACCTAGAGGGTTATATTATTGCAATCTCTCGCTATTAGAGGGACCTTCCTACCTTTACGCGACGGCTTTTTATAAGGTATCTATAAAGTTTCTATTTAGGTCGTCGCGAGATTTTAAGGGAGAATAGTAGTTATAAACAAAAGATATAAATAAATAATCTAGTCCTTAAAGCCGACTACCCTTCTAAAAAAGAGTAGGAAGGATTTAAATATGAGGGGATTTTATAGATAGGGGGCTATAAGGACACGATTGGAATAGGATAGATTGGTAAGAGAGACGAATTCTTAAGGAGGTAAGGCCTCTGGGATTGTGGAGACTATATACTACGGGCACGTGCCTTTGGCACGTGACCGGCGACTATCTAAGGGGCGTCCGGGGGTTGTCCTGAGGGCAACCTAAGGTGTCCGCAATAATATCCCTTATAAAAGGTTACTATATTAAGGATTACCTAATAGGTATAAAAGCGGATAAGGTTTTATTAATCTAGGAGGATAGTATAGAGTTAGAAAAAGAGGAACCTAGAGGAAGACTCCTCTTCAGGGTTAAAAGGGATTAATATATTAGATGTTGATCTAGGTCGGCCAGTTAGTAAAAAAAGCTGCACTATCCCTTATACTTTATTCCGTAATAGATACTAAGTTTTAACCTTTACTTTAGCTAACTTTAGAGTAAATGCCTTTACCTTAATAAATACCCAGTATACTGTAAAGCTAGCTGACTTTCTAAATATACCTATTAAAGAATTGCCTAAACTAATTCCTATCTACGGGTATAACGGGCGGATAGGGCCACCTATTATAACTATCTTGCGGATTTACCTCCGTGTTAATAGATAAAGGTAGTATAATATCCCCTTTCTTATTATAGACCTAGGTAGCTATAATATAATCTTAGGGCGAAAATAGCTAGCCTATTTAGGCTTATAGCTTAATATATGGAGTAGACGGCTTATTTAGCCTAAAACCCTACCCCTAACCCCTTCCTTTATAAAAAAATCAGCATTATAATGGAAAACCTCATACGGCCCTAGATTAATACTATTTACTAGGCTAATGCTATGCGTAGGGATTAAGCCTTTAAGAAAGATATATAGCTTAATTCGCAACGGATCTATATACTACGTCGCCCCTAGACTACCTATGTTACGCTACCCGTATTAAAGACCTAGGAAGTTAATAGTAACCTAAAAAAGCCCCCTATAGAGAGCTTAGGCCATATACAGCTACGAAGAATAATAAGGGATATTGGACGTTATACTAAACTAATAGATTAGAGGGACAATTTATAGAAAATAGAATAGGAGCTAAGAAAGATTATAAACCCTAGACCGCAAAATATAGTCTAGAAAACGGCTGTAAGGAAACTAGCGGACCTCCTACTAGTTAATGTCTGCTATATTAGTACCGTAGAATTCTACTAAAACTTAGTTTAGCCTAATACCGTCGCCTTTATAACGAGCTTATACAAAATTAATTAAATAATTAAGGAAAAGGGAAGCGAGCTTAGTAGATAAGAAAGCGAGCTTATAAATAAGGAACTAGTAGAATAAAAGCTGCCCTATTAACACTAGAAATTTAAGGATATATTCTCTAAAGCAGCGTTTAATATACTTCTACCTTACTAACCGTATAACTATAAGATTAAGATTAAGCAGGGTAAGGAAAATACCCTTAGCTTTAGCCCCCTCTATAAGTAGTCTATTACCGAATTATAGGCTATAAAGCAGTATCTTATTAATAACCTAAATAAGGGCTTTATTAAGCCAAGCTAAGCCCCTTTTACCTTGCCTATTCTCTTTATTAAAAAGCTAAATAGAGGACTCCGCTTCTGTATTAACTACTATAAGCTAAATAATATAACCTGTAAGGACCGCTATCTGCTACCCCTACTTAATAAGACTCTAGCCTAAATAAGTAGAGCTAAGGTCTTTATAAAGCTTAATATCCGCTAGGCCTTCTACTAAATTAGAATAAACCCTAGGTCTAAAAATCTTACTATATTTTAGACCTATTATAAAACGTATAAATATAAGGTACTCCCTTTTAGACTAACTAATGGACTAGCTACGTACTAGCGGTATATAAATAATATACTCTTTAACTACCTTAACAACTTCTATACGGCCTATTTAGATAATATTATAATCTACTCTAAGAATAAGCTAGAATACGAGGAGTATATCTATAAAGTCCTATAACGGCTCTATAAGGCTAGCCTCTAGGTTAATATTAAGAAGTTAAAGTTTAGTGTTAAGCGTATAAAGTATTTAGGTTTTATTATTAGTATAGACGGAACCAAAACCAACCTAAAGAAGACGGCTATAATTAACTAGTAGGCACCCCTACGGACCGTAAAGGGGGCATAATTATTTTTAGGTTTTTGTAACTTCTACTAACGTTTTATTAAGAACTACGGTAGGATTGCCCGGCCTCTTAACTATCTTACTAAAAAAGACTAGCCCTTTTACTTTAACGCTATATATAGGCAGGCCTTTAATAGGCTTAGGAAACGGCTAGTATTGGCTCCCCTACTTGCCTATTTTTGACCTAAAACGGCCCTTAATGCTAGAAACTAATGCCTTAGACGGCGTAATAGCTAGTGTTTTTTCCCAGAAGCAACTAGGCGGAGAGTGGCACCCTATTATATACTATTTAAAGACTATAATAGATGCTAAGCTAAACTACCATATCTATAATAAAGAAATGCTAGCTATTATCTTTAGCTTTTAGTACTGGCGTACATAGCTAGAGGGGACCCCTGAGCCAATTAAGGTAGTTTTAGACTATAAGGCCCTAGAATACTTTATAACAACTAAGGCCCTTATAGCCTAATAGGCACGCTAGGCGGATACCCTATCTTAGTTTAACTTCTTAATTATATATAGACTAGGCGCTATAAACTATACGGACGCTCTTATAAGGCGTAAGTAAGACCTAGATAACTAAACGGCTATAAAGATCTTATTATGGACCTAGACGTTACTATAACTAGAACACCTTAACCCCTAGATATAGGCAGAACTAAATATAGACTCCTTAGGCGCTAAGATATATCCTATTAACTCCTTTAAACTTAACCTTATTAATAAACTACTATAGGCTAACTAAACAACCCCCTCTCCATAGGAGTACCGTAAAAAGGCAAAGAATATTACCAGCCTATAGTCCCTTAAGAACGGACTACTTAGGTACTAGAAACGGCTAGTAGTAGCTAAGGAATAGAACTTATGGACCTAGCTTATTGCTAAAGCTTATGCCTAGGTCTTTACAGCCTACCCTAGAAAAAATAAGACCTATAAGATTATTGGCGACCGCTACTACTAGCCCGGACTAGTTATAAATATTAACCGCTATATACGGAACTATAACAACTGCTATAGATCTATAATTCCACGAGATAAGACCCTAAGACTATTAAAACCACTCCTAATACTGGGACGCCCCTAGTAGTATATCTCTATAGACTTTTATAAACTACCTATAGACCGTAATAAATATGATATAGTTATAATCCTAGTTAACCGCTTTAGCAAGCGCCTGTTTTTAATCCCCTATTATAAGAATATTAATGCTAAAGAGGCGGCCTAACTATATATCTACTACGTCTACTAAATTTACGGATTACTAGATACTATTATATCCAATTACGGGCCGTAATTTATTTTAGCTTTCTAGAATAAGTTTATCTAGATCTTAGGCATTAAGCTAAAGCTTTCTATAGCATACCACCCCTAGATAGATAGTTAGACGAAAATTATAAATTAATACTTAGACTAGAGACTTCGGCCCTTTATTAACTACTTCTAAGATAACTAGGCTAAACTACTACCCCTAATAGACTACGCCTAAGCGACCCTACCTTATAACTCTATAGGATTTGCCCCTATCTAGCTAGAAATGGGCTACTTACCCCACATAAGCTTTAACTAAAAAAGATTAGAAGGACCCTAGACTATACGCAAAAAACTATCTTATAAGGAAGCCTAGCAGTACGCTAAGCGCTTAAAAGAAGCCTAGACGGTAGCCTATACAAATTTAGAAAAGGCCTAAAAATTAATATAATAGTAGGCGAATAAGTATAGGCGAGAGCCTAATTTTGCCGTAGGAGATATAGTTTAGGTTATAATAAAGAACTAAAAGACGGAACGACCTAGCCGTAAGCTAGACTATTAGATGGTAGGACTATATAAGGTTCTTAAGAAGATAGGTAACGTATATAAAGCAAAGCTCCTAAATTTAATTAAAGTTTACCCTATTTTCTCTCTGGATAAACTATAGAAAGCCATAAACAACCTATTACCTAGATAAAAGAATAAACCTCCCCTACCGATTTAAGTCAATGGCGACGATAAATGGGAAATTAAAGAAATACTAGCCTATAAGCTTGTAAGGGGAACGTTAAAATATTATGTTAGTTAGAAAGGGTATAACCTAAACCCCACTTAGTACCCTATATAGAACTTTATAGGTAGTCCCTATAAGCTTTAAGAATTTTATAGTTATTACCCTAATAAACCTAGACCCCTAAAGTACCTTAATAAGTAAATAGAGTGCTATAATAGCGAAGATAATAAGCTGCCCATTAAGTATAAAGATAAGAATACCCTATAGATATAATACGGACGTATAAAGTCTAAGGGTAGGCTTTTTTAGAGAGGGGGGGGGTAATATTATAGCTAATAGATATTAGTGGATTATAGCGGATAGTTATAGATAGTCGTAGATAGTTATAGATAGTTGCCGTTATATAACTAAAGGATTGTATATAACGTTAAGCGGCGCTACCCTTTATCTCCTTTCCTTTCTTTAGCTTTAGATCTTTGTTTATAGACTACCAATTATATAGGCTTACGCGTCCCTCTTACCGTGCTTATGCCTTAATTAACTAAGTCGCTAATAAGTATATAATACTAATAAACCCTAAAAAGCTAATAATAGTACCTAAAGTAAGCTTACCTAAAAGAGCTGCCTTTACCTAAGAGGAACCTAAAATCTAATTAGGATTAGAAATTAAACATCGGGAAAATATTCGCAGGATGAGATTTAAGTAGACTTTGATTTTCGCGTTTTGCGTAATTGACATGCAATTTAACTAACTCGACACGCAATTAACCAACTTGACACGCATTTGACTAACTTAACACGTAATTTAACTAACTTAATATGTAATTAACTAACTTAATATATAATTTAACTAACTTAACACGCAATTAACACGTAATTAACTAACTTAATATATTTAAAAGTTAAATAATACGCAGTTAACCTACTTAGCAACTTTAAAAGGTAACTGTATATTTCTTAATATATAATTAAGGTAAAGTTATATGCTATATATTTAACTATTATATATTATTTAATATAATCTTATACAATCTTATATAGTCTTATTACTTAAAGGCTCTACACGAGGCTCTGCACGAGGCTCTACACGAAGCTCTATACGAAGCTCTGCGTATAGAGGCTCTGCACGAAGCTCTGCGCATAGAGGCTCTGCACGAAGCTCTGCGCATAGAGGCTCTGCACGAAGCTCTGCGCATAGAGGCTCTGCACGAAGCTCTGCACGAAGCTCTGCACGAAGCTCTGCACGAAGCTCTGCACGAAGCTCTGCATAAAGCTCTGCACGAAGCTCTACGTATAGAGGCTCTACACGAGGCTCTGCGCGAGGCTCTGCGTACGGAGGCTCTGCACGAAGCTCTGCACGAAGCTCTACACGAGGCTCTGCGCGAAGCTCTGCGTATAGAGGCTCTACATGAAGCTCTGCACGAGGCTCTGCGCAAAGCTCTGCATACGGAGGCTCTACACGAAGCTCTACACGAAGCTCTATACGAAGCTCTACGTATAGAGGCTCTGTACAAGGCTCTGCGCGAAGCTCTGCGTAAAGCTCTATATATGGAGGCTCTATACGAAGCTCTGCATCGGGTCCCCACTATATTCCCAATAGTGTCTACACGTGTCTCTGCCTATATAGCCGCCTTATTTTTTACCCTTTCTTCCTTCCTTATATCCTCCCTACCTAGGGAGGCACTAGAACGGCAGCTAGCAGAGGACCGTTACTAGAACTAGATAACTATCGCTAGAATTAGATAACCGTCGCTAGAACTAAATAACCGTTACTAGAACCAGACGACCGTTACTAGAACTAGACAACCGTCGCCAGAGCTAAACAACCGTTGCCAGAGCTAGACGACCGTCGCCAGAACTAGACGACTATTATTAGAGCTAGACGACTATCGCCAGAGCTAGACAACTGTCGCTAAAACTAGACAACTGTCGCTAGAACTAAACAACCGTTGCTAAAACTAGATAACCGTCACTAGAACCAGATAACCGTCGCTAAAACTAGACAACCGTCGCTAGAACTAGACAACTATCGCTAGAGCTAGATAACTGTCGCTAGAACTAGATAACTGTTACTAGAACTAAACAACCGTTACTAGAACTAGATAACCGTTACCAGAATTAGATAACCGTTGCTAAAACTAGACGACCGTCTCTAAAGTTAGATAACTGTCGCTAAAACTAGATAACTATTGCTAAAGCTAAACAACCGTTACTAGAACTAGATAACCATTGCTAGAACCAAACAATCGTCTCTAAAGTTAGACAACCATTGCTAGAACTAGACGACTATCGCTAAAGCTAGACGATAACGACTAGCTAGTAAACACTATAAATAATTTAATTAATTAATTGAATTAAGGTAGTATAGACAGGTAGGCATAAATAGGGAGATACTAATAGGTAGGTAGATATAAATAGGTAAGTAGATATAGATAGGCAAGCAAATATAAATAGGTAGGTAGATATAGATAGGTAAGTAAATACAGATAGGTAGGTAGATATAGATAAGTAAGTAGATATAGATAGGCAAGTAGATGCAGACGGGTAGGTAATATAGATAGGTAAGTAGATATAAACAGGTAAGCAAATATAAATAGGTAAGTAGATATAGATAGGCAAGTAAATACAGATAGGTAGGCGATGTAGGTAGGTAGGCAATGTAGATAGGTAGGTAATATAGGCAGGTAGGTAAGTTAATAGGTAGATAGGTAAAAGAGAACCATCGCTATATTATATTAAATTATCTAAAATAATAATATTTATTTTGCTAGCCTTATAAATAGCTTTAAAGTAGCTTTTATTTATTTAAAATATGCTATTAGTATAAAAGAGGTAAATATAATTATAGTTGTTAAATGCGTAGATTGCTAGCAGGTTGCGCGCAGGCTGCGTGTTAAAAAAACACGACATAGGCTAGTCGGTCGAGTTGCTAAATAACCTCAACTGCGCGCCAATTGCGTCAACTACCAGCCATTGAGGCCATTGAAAGGGTACTATATTTTCCCAATAAAGATAATAATAACGTTATAAATATACCTAAGTAGATTCGCGCCTTTGTGGCTAGCTAGAAAGCCAATTATATTAAAGTAAGAAATATATAAGAGACCATATAAGAGATCTTAGAAAGCCTTATAACCCTATAAAATAGCCTAGCTTTCCCTTTTTAAAGCTATAGCCGACCTATTTACTTTATTAAATGTAATATACTAGGGAGTATAGATATAATAATAAAGTAATTAAAGTCCGTTAAGCTCCTTAACCCCTATCTAATAGAATAGACCCTACCTTTAAGAATTAGAAGATCGAAGTATAAGGAAAACTCTGTATTAACTATAACTATTTCCCCTCTAAAGAAGCTAAGATGTTTTACCTCTTTAGTTAAACTATAGGAGATACTTAACGTTACCTATAAGCTAAATTCAAGGACGACTCCCCTGTCCGCTTTATATCTATTAGTAAGATGCTATAGTATTTAGCCGCTATATATATAAACCCAAATAAAGTATAAGATACGTGTTATAACTATAATAGCTTAATAATAAAGTTAAACTAATCTTTTATTAAGTTTTAGACTTAATTCTTATACCTAGTATGCGAGGGCTAGGTTCCCCTTAAGAATTACTGTTTAGACCTATATAATAAGCTAACGGTTTAACTATAAGAGAAGATTATAATAGCCTTAGATAACCTACTAACCTACTAAAGATTTATAGCCCAATACTTATTACTAAACTTAAAACTAAAGCAAATTAATACCCGTTCTAATTAATAAAAAAAGGCTTATAGTAGTTAAAACTCACTAACTATACCTATAGGAGCTAGAGTAGGAAGATAAGTTATAACAGCTCTTATACTAAAAGTGGTTATATCTACGCCCTAGCGAGCCTTACTCTTAACTAGCCCTTGTCGCAATACCCTAATTAACCCTACCTTGGCTATATACTACAACTATAATAAAAAGGGTTATTTTATTTTATTTTGCCTAAAGCTAAAGAATATAGGCAATATTAAGGAGATAGAGGAAGGAGAAACGCCTAATAAGTTATGAAAAGAAGAACCCTAGGAAAAGACTCCCCTTTAGGGTACCCTATCGATCTTAAAGAGATTAATCTTAGTTAGTTAATAGGTAGGAAGCATTTTATGGTTCTATATATAGTATCTTAAAATATATATAGCGTTAATATAACCGCCCTTATTAATACTAGAGTAAACGGCTTTACCTTTATAAATACTGCCTATATAAATAATGTTGCTAAGTTTTTAAATGTAAGAGCTATCTAACTAGAGAAGCTTATTTAGGTAAAAGGCTATAATGGCTAAGCTGGTTAGCCGGTTATATTACGGACCTTATATTAGTAGTAATATAACTACTAAGAAGAGATATATATAGGTTAGTTAAGATAGTATAGGAGGCACTAGAACCGATTAAGCTATGGGATAAGAGGTAGCTAAGTTATATAGCTAGTTATGTTATAAGTTTAAAATACAGGAATGTAGGAACGTGGGAACGTAAGATATACTAACGTACTAACGTACTTAGTACATTTCTTAGGCGTAGTATTATATATTTAAAGGACCATAGTCCTTACCTAGATAGTTCTTTTCTTTATAGTAAATCTTAGAATATAATTAGAGTTAATCTATTAGGCAACTACTCTACTAGTTATTATTATATTATTGACTTCTTATTTACCTATATACCTAGCCTATTAATAAGTCTACTATAGTTCTTGCTATAAGGCTTTGTTATATATTTATTGCCTAGTTATAGTATTAATAAAGTCGAGTAATATACTACTAAAAACACTAGTTATAATACTACTAACGGCAGCAACCACTTTAAGGATAAGTGGGGATACTAGCATATAGGATATAAATTCGCAGCTAGTTACGGTAGGTTAACTATAGAAGATAGTTAATTGGTTAACAGATAATAACTAAATACTTAAAGAATAAATTAATGGTATTGGAGTAGTAAAGGTTAAGTTACTATTAGTTAAATTATTCTTAGGGAAGAGGTTAGAGCTTAAAAGGTTTTTAGTATAAATATGTTTTAAGGTAATATAGGAGGGTATAAAGCTTGCTATACTAATTGACTAAGTAGTTTACGTAGGATTGTTTTTAACGGGAAAAGTACTTAAGTGGTTTAAACCTTACCTTACTAAGATATAGGAAAATAGGAGCACGACTATAAACCTAGAAGTTAAGTTTATATTCTTAAGTTAGGGAGGATTTGCGGAATAACTTATATAGATATTTAGGGACTTAAAAGTAACTACTATAGCGGAATAGAAGCTCTAAAACCTAATATAACGAACCTTAGCAATTAAGTATATAACACAGTTCTAAATGCTAGCTATATAGGTTAAATGGAATAATAGGGCGGTTATAGTATAGTATAAATAAGGACTTAAAGTAAAAGTTTAAGATGTAATTATTTTAATAGAAGATGCGGATATACTTAGGGAACTAATAAATTAAGTAATTAAGATTAATAATAGGATTTATTAACGGGAACAGGCTAAGAAAGGTTAAGATAGAGTTTTATAGTTATATAAGGTGCAAAGCACATATTAACTAAGTTAGAAACTATAGAATAGCAGACTAGAGCTAATAGATCTAAGTAGTACTAAAGAGTATAGGAGTAAACGACTATAGAAACCTAGGGGGTAAGGATTAAGTAATTAAAGGTTTAAGAAGTAGAGGCTAAACTAGGGATCTTAGTAGTAGAAGATATTTAGGCGAACTCTATAATAAGAAAAATAGTTTAAAGAAGAAGCTTATATAAATTACGGAAAATAGGGTTATTTCGCTAGAAACTATAAAGGTGGTTAGAGTAACTATGTAGTAAAAGGGACTAGAATAGTAGACGATATATATATATAGAGGGATGATAGTATACTATAAGGAACTAAAGAGTGTTTAATTAAGAGTTTTGCGTTTTGTTATAATAATATATACTAAATTTATAAAGACGCTAAGTATAGCGTAAGCTATTAGCTATAAAAGCTAAAATTATTAAAGTTTAAAGGAACTAATAAACTATCTTATAGATCGGATATTAATGTTAATAAATTTAATATAGGCGAAATATTTAGTAATAATAAGGTAATAAAGGCAGCTTACTAGAAGCATATAAACCTTAGAGATATTATAATAGAAGTAGAAGTTAAATCTACTATAAAGGAGGGATTAGTAATAGGGATCGAGACTCTATTAAATATAATATTTATTACTTTATAAGACGTAAGAGAAGTAAAATAATAAACCACTTCGGCACTTAATAAAGGTAAAAGGCTAAAGGCTTAAGACTTTAAAGAAAGAATAAGAGTATAAGCTAGCTATCTATAAGGATGGATTAAGGTAGATAATTAGGAAGATAAGATTTCCGTAATAAAGGGAAAGAGTTCTATAATAGGTAAATAAAGTATTTAGCCTTAGGGTTAGATAATTAATACTAAAATTACAAAGTTTATAGATCTAAAGGATTCTATAGCTAGACGTAAACAAAAAAAAAGACTAAAAAGGATTTAAAAATTAAATCGAAGTATAGTAAGAATAAAGAGGCTACTAAGGGTTAAGAATACTAGGTAAACTATGGATTAGAGTACCTATATATAAAAAATTACTAATAGGCTTAGAGTAGGCACGCTAAGAGTAAAGTGGCTTAAAGAACTGGAATAAGAAGAGGACCTAGGGTTTTTAACTAGATTTAAAGAATGGTATACTAAAGGTTGCAATAATATAGCGATAATAAGATATTTCCTTATAGATAGATTGTATACGCTTACGGAGCTATACTAAAAGTGGTATAGATAGCGATATAATAATAAGTAGGAAGACTTTTATATATAGCTAAACAAAAGAGTTATTTAAGACTAAGTAATTATAGAAAAATATACAAGTCACATTAAAGGAGCGTTAATTATAATATTAAGAAATCTAGAAGAAAGATCGGAGGACTGGAGAAGTAAAAGGTAAATTATAGTACTAGCGAACAAAAGACTAGCGTTTAGATTAGCTAGATAAAGGTTTAAACTTAAGGATAAAGATAAACTAAGAGTTAACCTAAGACACCTAGTATATTGTATATTAGTATAGATTGCATATATAGATAATATATATATAATATATATAAGAATCTAAAGGAAAAAAATTAGAAATACCCTATAAGGATATATTAGGCGCTAGATAAGTAATAGTATAGAAATTTTAAGTATATATATAGCTAGCATCTAATAGAAGTTTAAGGGTTAGGAGACTTAATACTTTAACTAGAAAAATTCCTTATAGAAGAATGCTTAGATAGATAATAGTAGTGGAAATACCTAGAAAATACGTGTTTATAGTATATTAAGGATAAAAAGTAAACTAGGTATTAGCTAAAGAGCGAGCTAAGTATATAAAGATTAGGTAGCTAATAGTTAGGAAAAGTAGAGGCCTATAGGACTAGAGGGAGCTAGTAGTAAAGCCTTAGACCCTTAAAGGAATTTAAAAATAATGCCTAAATTTATAAGTTAATTAGTAAGATTAATAGTTTAAAGTATTAATAGATAGTAAAGTAATAAGGAACTATATTTTACTAGTAGTAGTAAAACGGATAAGATTACCTTATAGATAGAAGGAGTACCTATATCTACTAGTTATAATTTTAGGAGATCTAATAGCTTATAGAGGAGGTATTATTAACCTTAAAACAGGACCTATTTAGATAACTATTAAAGGAAAACGAATTAAGATATCTTTTAATATCCTACTATTAGGACGGGATAAGGTAGTATTAGGCATGCCTTAGTTATAGGAATATAATCTAAAGATTAATTAGGTTATAAGTTAAGTTAATATTAAAGATACTTAATAACGTAAGAGGTGTATAGCAACTAAGTTAGTATAGTACTAAGTTAGAGTAATATATAAGGAAATCGAGAAAGGGTTATCCTATATACTAAAGAGATACTATAAGTATGGTAAAAAACTATAGAGCCTAGAAAGTAAAAAGCTATTAAAGTATATAGTATAGAACTATAAAATAGAATTAGAGCTAGGAATAAGTTTAAGGTTCTTTCTAATTTATAAGTTAACTAAAGAAGAGTTAAGAGCACTTAAAGAGTTTATTTAGGAAAATCTATAAAAAGGATATATTTGTCACAGAAGTGGGCATGAGCTGGAATACAATGTACTAAACGGGGTAGTAATTGAAGAAGGCTACGTACGCGTAACTATGCGTGGTTAATACAAAGACATTTAGATGTAGAAACAGAACAGGTCAGGTATAGGTATAAATAGGAGTTGTAGGGGAACGTGCGTAGGTGTCTTGGGACGAACGTGAGCACGGGTTAAGAACGTCAAAACACGCAGAGACGTAAGAGCGTGTAAGTCCCGTGACAATATTAGACTATTGCAGTTATTAGCGGAATATCTAGTACTATTCGTACTAAAGAAGAACGGAAAACTTAGACTATGTATTAACTATAAATAGCTAAATAGCATTACTAGGAAGGATAGGTATTCTTCACCCTTAATTAGCGAAATTTAGGATTAAATAGGTAATATGTAAATCTTTATAAAGATAGATCTAAAATGGGCCTACTATTAGATTAGGATTAAGGAAGGCGATAAATAGAAGGTAGCCTTTAGGTTAAAGGAAGGATTATATAAGCTATTATTTATACAGTTCAGACTTATAAACGTACTAATAATATTTTAGAAATAAATTAATAGTATATTAGGGGAACACCTTAATGAGTTTATTATGGTATACCTTAATAATAATAATAATTACTTAATAACTAAGAAAGAATACGAAGAATATATTAAATAGGTCTTAAAGAGACTATAAGAAGAGTAGATGCTAGTAGCAATTAAGAAATACAAGTTCTTTATAAGGAAGACTGATTTTGTTAGATTTATTATTAAATTAAGTTATATTAGTATGGACCTAAAAAAGATAAAAGCTATAGTAAGTTAGTAAGAACTAGAAAATGTAACGTAGTTAAGGTTATTGTTAGGGGTTTGCAATTACTATAGGAGGTTTATAATATAATATTTAAAGAATATTAAACCCTTTACTAGGTTTATAAGGAAAGAGGAACTATAGGTATAGGGAAATAAGTAAATAAAGTTATATAGGAAATTTAAAGAGTTATTTACCTAAGAACTAATCCTTAAAATCTATTAACTAGAACTAGAGACAGTTATAGAAATAGATATATTAAACTTTATATTAGGAGTATATTTACTATAAAAGTATAGGAATATATAGTATTTAGTAGTATACTATAGTTAAAAGATAATACTACTAGAATTAAACTATAATATCTATAATAAGGAGTTATTAGGTATAGTTATACCACTTAAAAAGTGTTATAGTACGTGCCGACTGTCAAGGTACGACGTACGAGGTGACTGTATATGATTGACAAACGATGTCGTGTGAGGATCTATGTAGGAGGTGAGGCGATATATATACACGTCGCTCAGGGGTCAGGTCTGTGCTCGTGTCATGACAACACTAAGTCATAACAACGTGTCAGGTCAGTGTCGTGATAAAGAGTAAAGAGTATTCTTATAAGGTATAGAGAAGTTATTTATAGTTAAAACGGATTATAAAAACCTAATAGGGTTCCTAATAATAAAGTAATTTAACTAAAGATAAGTTAGATAGGCAGAAATACTTACAAAATACTATTTTAAGATTTAGTATACTAAAGGCACTAAGAATATAAGAGTAAATACGTTAAGTAGAAAGACTAAACTATAGAATAATAAGAGGCTATTAGAAGTAATACTATATAGAAATAGTAATGGATTAATTAGGTATAATTATCCTAAGATTATAGTAACTTAAGAGCATAAGCTATTAGAAAGTAATTAGATAAAAAGAATTTAAGAGGCGTAATCTAAGGACTTAGAAACGAACTAGTACAAGTAGAGAATAAATACGTATATCCTAAGGGGAATAGTAGAGGAATCTGTTAAAGATTTTTATAGAGGAATAATATAGGGACATAGTAAAGCTACGGGCTTAGTGTTAAGACTTTAAAAGAAGTATATTATTTATAAAATCTAGGGTTTAGTAAGAAAAAATATAAAGGAGTATCTAAATTGCTAGAGAAATAAGCTAATAAGGTATAATCCATACGGAAAGCTACAGCCTGTTAAAGTACTAGAACGTCTATAGGAGATAATATTATAGAACTTTATTATAAAGTTACTAAAGTTAAGAAATCCTATTACCGGATAAGAGTATAATGTAATTCTTATAATAGTGGACAAGTTAACTAAATAGGGCTACTTTATAGCATATATAGAAGAAATCTTAGTAGAAGATATTACTAGAATCTATATTAAAGAAGTATTTATAAGATATAGAGTATTAAGTAAGATTATATTAAACAAAAATTTAAGATTTATAGTAGTATTTTAGGAAGTATTTTTAGCGGAATAGGGGGTTAAAGCAGTAACTTTTACTATATACTATTTATAGACGGACGAATAAATAGAAAGATTAAATTAGATACTAGAGTAGTATCTAAGATATTATATTAACTATGCGCAGAATAACTAGGTATTACTATTACTAGTTATATAGTTTATATATAATATAACACCACAGGAAGGTATAGAGATATTACTATTTTAGGCGAATTACGGGTATAAGCTTAAAATATTATTGTTACTATAATAAGTAAATAAAATATATAGTATAGTAAAAGAAAGAATAAAGGCTCTAATAAATCTTTATAAAGACCTCTATTTTATAGTAAAAATAGTATAAGAAAAGATAAAAAAGTACTATAATGCTAAGAGATCTAAGGGACTAGATCTAAAAGAGGGAGATAAAGTATAGCTATTATATAAAAAATTTATAAGTTAACGACTAAGTAAGAAATTAGACTATATTAGACTAGGACTATTTAAAATTATAGCTAAAATTTTAGAAGTTATATATAGACTTAACTTACTAGTAAAGATAAAAATCTACCCTATATAGCATATTATAATACTAAAACTAGTGTATAGAAATATAGAATTACTAGTTTATAAGGTAGATACGTATAGAGGATAAAAGGAAGACAAATAGTAAGTTTTAAAGATTATTGGTTATAAGGATGTTAATAATAAAATATAGTATAAAGTAAAGTAGATAGGCTATAATAAGACTACCTAGGAGCTATTAAAAAACCTAAAAAAACGCTATAAGAAAGGTATAGGAGTATTAAAAGAGAATAGGTTAGGTAATATTAAAAAGGAGCTAAAGATATAAGGATTAGTTAAAGGTAATAAACAAGCCGGATTATCTAAAGGATCTACTACTAGCGTATAAGCTGTTTCCGCCTCTTCTTAATTAGAATCCTTTTTAGCCTTTTTAGCCTTAAGCTTATAGAGACCTTGCTTAGTAAGATGCTACTTCTTAAAGCGTACCTCCTTATAAACTTTTTTAAGATAAACTAGATAAGTATAAGTGGTCTATTAAGCCTTAAACACTTTTTGCTCTTTAGTATAAATCCGCTCCCTATTATTATAAAGCTTTTATACTTTAGTAAAAGTAGCAGTAGGTTTATCCTTAAGGTAGGACGCCTTAAATTAAATATAGAACCCTATAATAAATTAGATAAGAAAGCTAGAGACTTTAAAGACTAATAAGACGTATATACTTAGTGTTCGAGATAGATTAAATATTGCAGGACAACCGTATATTTGCTCGCGTATACTTAGTATAGGAGGAAGGTTAGCGACTAGACGAAGCTGTAATTATAATATATATTAACTTCCTTTCCTTATAGCAAGAATAGGATGGCATAACTTTACTAAGTAAAAGAATAATAGTTACTAGCTAATTATAATAATTAAATATAGATCATTTAATAGGAGGTATTAGGAATAATAAAGGTCACTAAATTAGAAATGGGAATGCTATACCTTTAATAAACAACTTAGAGATAGGAGATATCTTTAAGGATAAAGATAAAGAGGAGGGGGATAGTGTTATAGACCTTATATCGGCAGTAGTATAACTATTAAGAAGAGATATAAATAGGTTAATTAAGATAGTATAGAAGGCACTAGAACTAATTAAGCTATAAAATAAGAAGTAGCTAAGTTACGTGGCTAGTTACGTTATAAGTTTAGAACGTAGAAATGTGGGAATATAGGAACGTAAGACGTACTAACGTACTTAGTATATTTCTTAGGCGCAGTATTATATATTTAAAGGACCAAAGTCCCTACCTAGATAGTTCTCTTTTTTATAGTAAATCTTAGAATATAATTAGAGTTAATCTATTAGATAACCTACTCTACTAGTTATATTTACGCTGTTAACTTCTTATTTACCTATATACCTAGCCATTAATAAGTCTATTATAGTATTTTCTATAAGGCTTTATTATAGGTTACCTATATTTTAAAGTTATATATTACTCTTAATAGATAACGCTAATATAGTATTCTTTTTTATATCCTAGACCTAGGGTCCTATAATATAATCCCTAGCCAAAAATAGATATCTTATTTTAATATTTGGCTAAATATATAATAAAGATAATTTATTTAGCTGGAGAATAAACTAAAAGTACTATTCTTTATTAGGGAAATCTAAACTAACTATAAGATACTAACCGTAAAGGCTAACCCTACCTACTAGTAAGACGTCTAAGCCTATAACCTAGCCTTTATTTAAAAGACGCCTGCTATAAAGCTAGAAAGAACTTTATACTAATAAAAATACTTTCTTAAAGTACTACGTTTAAAGAGAACTCTATATATAGTAGCGGGATAGATAGTAATATAGACAACGCCTAAATTGTGTAGATTTAACTAGTATAGAAAAGAACGTATTAATAGGATATAAGGGATAACGTCTAAAAGGTATAATAGGAGCTAAAAGGTGTAATAATAATAATAGTACCCTAGAAGCCCCTAAGGTTACGCACGCCCCTATTATTATATAACCTTCTTATAGTAGATATTACCGCAATTAGTATTATAGCGTTCCACTTTAATATATATTAGAAGGATAATAAGGTCTTTATAATAAGTTAATATAAGATTAACTAAATTATTAAAAAAGGGAGGAAGAGCTAGCTAGGGAAACCGATAAGGAACTAGTTAAACGCCTCCTCCTTACTAGATATATAATTATAAGATTTAATTAAAAGCCAATAATTCGCTAGGCTATAGCCCCCTTTATTAATAATTAATAGATAAGCTAAAAGTAATAAAGTAGTACTTAATTAATAACCTGGATAAAGGATTTATTAAGCTAAGTTAAGCCCCTTTTACTTCCCCTATTTTATTTATAAAAAAGCCTAATAGAGGCCTTAATTTTTATATTAACTATTAAAAGCTAAACGCTATTACTTAAAAGGATTAGTATCTTATTTCTTTAATTAATAAAACCCTTATATATCTAAGCCGAGTAAAAGTCTTTACTAAACTTAATATCCGTTAAGCTTTTTACTAAGTTAGGATAAACCCTATATCTAAAATTTTAATAATATTCTATACCTATTATAGTTCCTATAAATATAAAGTTCTTCCTTTTAGACTAATAAACGGACTAGCTATATACTAAAGGTATATAAATTATATTCTCTTTAATTACCTTAATTAATTCTATACGGTATACCTAGATAATATTCTTATATACTTAGATAATAAACTTAAGTATTAAGTTTATATTAAAAAGGGTTTATGTGACGGCTCGAACCATCGAACAAATGTCTCAATAGAGACTTGAACGAATGCTTGCAAGATCAAGCGAACGAATGCTGTATTACGAAGATATTAAGCTAAGGAGCAAGAGAAGGTGGTGAGGCCACGTCTATATATATATGCCAAGTCTTAAGCAAACCCCTGACTAGGTGGCGCGCTCCAGCGCCGTCACAGTTTAGAGAGACTACGGAATATACGTTTATAAGTTAATATTAAAAAAATATATGTTTGGGGTAAAACGTATAAAATACCTTGGGTTTATTATAATTATAAAAGGAATTAAGGTTAACCCTAAAAAGGTAAAGATAATCTATAACTAGAAGCCCCCTTATATAGTAAAAGGGATTTAGTCCTTTCTTAGCTTTTATAAATTCTACTACCGATTTATTTATAATTACGGAATTACAGCAAAGCCCCTTATACGCCTAACTAAAAAGGATACGCTTTTTATATTTAATAGTAGCTATATAAAAGCCTTTAAAGAGATAAAGGATCGGCGTATCTCTTCCCTAATCCTTTATTACTATAGCCTAGAACTTAAATTAATATTAGAAACAGATGCTTTTAATAGGGTTATAGTAGGAATCTTATTATAGCTATACCCGGACAGCAAATAGTACCCTATTACTTTTTTATATATAAAATAATAGACCTAGCTAAGTATAACTAAAAAGTATATAATAAATAAATACTAGCTATTATTTAATTACTATTTTAATGGTGTATAGAGCTTAAAGGTATAAATTTCTAGATTAAAATATATATAGATTATAAAGCCCTAGAGTACTTTATAACTATAAAGCAGTTTACTAAATAATAGGCCTAGTAGGCCAAAATACTCTTATAATTCTTCTTTATAATTATATATTATTTTAGTAAGTAAAACTTTAAAGCTAATGCCCTAACTTAAAGAGAATAAGATATAGAACCCTAAAATAAGCTAAAGACCTAATACCGGACACGCGCCCTTTTTTATCCTAAATAGCTTAACTTACAGATTCTTAAAAAGCTAAACTTTTAGTAAAACAAGCTAGCACTAATAGAGGAGTCTTTAGATAAACTAATAGGGCTAATTAACTGCCTCCTAACTGTAAACCTCACGGCTAACGCCCTAAAGGCCTTTTGCAATTAAGCTATAGAAAAACCCCTAATTTTAAAATAGAGGAAGGGTTGCTCTTATACTAGGAGCGGCTTATAGTCCCTAATGTTAATAATTTATAGATAAAACTAATCCACAAAGCTTATTGCTAAGTCTTTATATTATACCCTAATAAGAATAAAATTATTAAAATTATTAACTACTACTACTACTACTACTAGCTAAGAATAGTTATAGATGTTAATTAATATATATAGAACTGTAAGGATTGCTAGAGAGCTATAACCCTATAAAATAAAACCCTAGGACTACTTAAGCTACTCTTAATACTAGAGCGCCCTTAGTAGTATATCTTTATAGACTTTTATAAACTACCTATAAACCGTAACAGATATAATATAGTTACAGTTATAGTCGACCGCTTTAGTAAACGCCTATTTTTAATTCCCTATTATAAGAGCATTAATACTAAGGAGGTAGCCTAGCTATGCGTCTACTATATCTACCAAATTTATAAACTACTAGATACTATTATATCTAATTATAGGCTATAGTTTATATTAGCCTTCTAGAATAAGTTTACCTAAATTCTAAGCATTAAGCTAAAGCCTTTTATAGCTTATTACCCCTAGATAGTTAGTTAAACGGAGATTATAAATTAGTACCTAGACTAGAGGCTTAGGCCCTTTATTAACTACTTTTAAGATAACTAGTCTAAACTACTACCTTTAATAGACTACGCCTAAGTAACCCTACCTTATAACTCTATAGGGTTTGCCCTAATTTAGCTAGAAATGGGATATTTACCCTATATAAGCTTTAACTAGAAAGGGCTAGAAGAACCCTAAACTATATAAGAAAAGCCATTCTATAGTAAGGCCTAATAGTACACTAAACTCTTAAAGGAGGCCTAGATAGTAGCCTATAAAACCCTATAAAAAAGCCTAAATATTAATAAAATAGTAGGCGAATAAACACCATTAAGAGCCTAACTTTACCCCCAGCGATATGGTCTAGGTTATAATAAGAAATTAGAAAACCAAACAACTTAGCTATAAGCTAGACTACTAGATAATAGGACTATATAAGGTCCTTAAGAAAATAGGCAACTTATATAAGGTAAAGCTCCCGGATTTAATTAGGGTGCACCCTATTTTCTTACTAGATAAGCTATAAAAAGCTATAAATAACCTATTACCTAAATAAAAGAACAAGCCTCCCCTGCTAATTTAAGTAAACGATAATAATAAATAGAAAGTTAATAAAATATTAGCCTATAAGATAGTATAGAGAAGATTAAAATACTATATTTAATAAAAGGGCTATAACCAAGATCTAACTTAATACTATATATAAAACTTTATAGGTTACCCCTAGAAGCTTAAAGAGTTTTATAATTAATACTCTAATATACCTAGACCCCTAAAGTAAATAGAATACTAGTATAATAAAGATAATAAGTTACTAAAGGGGTATAGGGACAAGAATGCCCTAAACCCCTAATATAGCTATCTGCTAAATTCTACTATATTTTACCGTTCTCTGCTAGTAATATAAAACTTTAAATATCTAGGAACTTTAACTGCCGGTTAAAGTTATCTAATTAGTTAGATTCTTACTAAGACTTTTAGCGTCTACTTTTTCTAGCCTAGTGCTTCTACTTAACCTATAGTCGCCTTTTATACCTAGTCTAGACGCACTTATATCTTATATTTTATAAGCCTAGTACTATCCTATTTATAACTAAGCCTAAAGGTAGGCTTTCTTTTAAAGAGGGGGGTAATGTAATAGTGCTATTATACACCACCTACTAAATTCTGCCATATTCTACTAACTTATAATTGGCTCGCCTAAAGCTAGCGCCTTAGCGGCTTACCTTATATATTTATTTATATTGATCTTAGTAACCCCTTTTCCTTTTCCTTAGTTTAGTATCTTTATAAGATAGTATTCTATAAGCTTTAGTTTAGAGGTATTTATATAAGCCATTACACTACTATTAATTAATTAATTGCTATATCTTAACCATTCCCTATATACGCTACCTTTATTATTTACTATATACCCTTCTCCCCTTAAAGCCTATTAAAGGCATAGTATAAGGTTTTTATTTATAACTAGCTTTATCCCTTACACCGATAATTATATATTTGGAGTTATAGTCTATATATAACTAATTGTTAGGAATATAGGCAAGTTACCGTCACGCGAGGCAAGTTGCCGTCACGTGTCGCCGCGGCACTAGCGTGGCGAGGAGCCCTAAGCTCCTCGCCCTTCCTTAAGTAAGAGGAAGAGAGAATAATTATTATTATACTACCTATAACTTGTAGATATATAATATTACCTTATATTACTAATACTAATTAGTAGTTAACTTTACTGTTAAACTATAGAATAGCTAGGTATTCTACTAAGAAGAGATAAGCCACTATACTAGTGCTACTCGTGCTAGAGGAAGCTGTTTTTTAAAGTTAGAACTAGTCCTAAACCTTAAATAAAACTCTTCTACAAATCTAAGGATCTAAAAGACTAGAACTGGTCCTAAGCCTTTCCCAGATTATAGATTCTTGCGTCTATTATATAGAACAACACGCTTTATAAGTCTTTACTATTTAAGGCTAGAACTAGTCCTAAGCCCTATAATTGCAGATTCTTATTATAAACGCGTACTAAACGATAATCCCTACACTAATAATACTTCCCTTCCTCTAAAAATATAGCTACTTTAAATAACTAGAAAGACTCCTTACTACTAAGGGTAGCTAAGTATATAAAACTTATTAATAAAGATTAGGATAAATTTACCTTTAATATAATAACTTATACCATAAAATAAGTTAATAGCTTTCTTCTATACTATATTCTATTCTACTAAAGTAGATACTATACTAATTTACAGCTATAGGAATATTTTAGGAAGGATTTTATAAGATGGACCGCTGATACCTAGGCACTTAGTAATATTAATATTATTTAGGATTTTTAAAACTTCCTCTATAGAAATGGGGTATACGTTACTAAAAACGGTAACCCAATTACTAGTAATATTTAGGCCGTTATTATTAGTATAGAAGAACTAGTATAGATGGAAGCTAAGATTATACGTTAACTATAGAAACCTAGAATTAACTTATATTCTTTAAAAAGTAACTTTAACTTAGAATAAAACCCCTAGAACGCTAATCTCCTACCTAAAGTACTCTTCTACCTAGAGGTGCTCTCCTACCTAGCGGTACTTTTCCTTTACCTCTACTACCTTTAACTCCTCTACTCTAGCTAACCAGTAAGCCTTTATTATAAGAAGTTACGAATTTAATAAAGGTATATTTAGATAAAGAGAAGAAGTTTAGAGGAGAACTGTATAATATACTTGGAATAAAACTATAGGTCTTTTATAACTGCTGTAGTAAGGTTAAAATCTAATACTACTAGTTTTATTATACTTTCTTAGTTATATTAAAGGGACGGGCGGCAATATTTTATTATAACTATATTATAGGTAGAAACTATAGCTTTAATATAATACTTTAGCTTACTAGAGCCCATTTTAAGACTAATAAGAATTGCTAACTTTATATATCTAAATAGCGGGAGACTATATTCTAAAGAGTTATCGCTTTTAACTTAATAAAGACTTATTTAGAGTGCCTTTAACTACTCTTTAATAAACTCTAAAAAATCTAATATGGCCTTACTAAGACTTACTAAAATAAGAATAGTCTAAGGGACTAGGTTATCTTAGTCTGCCATAGCGTTCCTAAGTGTAATTTAGCGCTATATAAACCTGTAGATATATTTAAAGGAGTATATACTAAGCTGCGCTCTACTATAGGTACTATAATGCGAATATAAGAATCTTAATAGTTTTATACTAAAAACCCTACCTAACTAAGTATTCCTAATTAATATAATTATAACTAGACTAATTAAATATATAGTGGCCGTGGTAGGGAATATAGTAAAGAGTATAATTAATATTAACTATAAGGTAATTATAAAGGTCCTTATAGAGGTTTATTTTAAAGTAATTACTAAAAAAAGTGCTATATTTATAAGAAGCTAAATTGCTAGTTAACTAGACACTCCCTTAATAAGCAAAAGGAGGCATATAATAAGTTTCGTTAAAGTATAAGAAATATTAGAAATTATAAGGTTATTATAGCCTACTTTTAAAGCTTTCTAGTTTAATACGAAGGCGTAAAAGATTTTAAGAGTAAGGTTAATAAGGTTAAACAGCCCCTTATAGATATAGAAATTAAGAACTACTCTCCTAACTAATACTTTACTAAATATGGCAAGGTAAATAGTATATAAACTATTGCTATTCTTAATAACTAATCTACGCTCTATTCTATTATAAAATTAGATATCTTTAACGAGCTAAAGGAGAGCTCTGCGTTTTTCTTTAATAATAAATACTTAATAAACGTCTTTTATAGTATTATACCGGATACTAGAGCCGCAGGAGTATCTATAGTAGGAGAACCTTAAGTTTAAGCTCTCTAGCAGCTTAATAGCTCTATTTAGATTAACTAATTAACGGTAGGCTAATATATAATTCGTTTTGGTAAAGGTACTATAATCTCTCTTAGCACAATTAGGGTCTAAACCCCCTTAGGATATATTACTTTCTACATTATTCCCACAAATACTCTATTTCTATTTTGCATTAGGGATATAAATAAATTAGGTATTAAGCTTTATAACCTTAAGAATATGCTTATATAGGGAGATAATTAGGTGCCTGTTGTACGTAAGTAGGGTTACCCTTAGTTACTTCTTTAATAACTAGAAAAGAGCGTTGCTTAGAGCTATTTAACTAAGTTAGAGTTATACTAACTATACCGCTATTTTAGTTACCTATTAGTTTATTAATTACTTAGGGTTCTTTAATAAGTAGGTTATAAAGTTAAGATTAAGGCGATTAAGTATCTTATAAAGTACTGCTATTACTACTAAATAAACTAAAAGTCCCCTAGCCAATTTAAGTTTACCCTTAAAGATAACTACAACTTTAACTTTTATATTATTGTTAATATTATATATCTTAGCGGTAAGCTAGTACTCTAAGTTATTAACTTCTTAACCTCCTTTTAAGCCGCACGTTTTTTTAAAGAATATATTAACTAGGAATATATAGAATACCCTTTAATTATACTAAATTAATATCTACCTAGGACCCTCTAATTAAATCGTCTATAATATAGGAAAGAACTTCTTATCTATAGAGTTTTAATAATAGATAAAGGTAATAGCAATTAAGGTTAAGGAAGTCCCTATTAAGGCATATAATAGTATTAAAAAAGTAGAGCAATATTATATGCCATTACGCCGCATATATAAGATTATCTCCCTAAAACTAGAGAATGCTAGTAAAGAACTTACCTTATAAATAGCTGTTAAAGCCATTAATAATTCCGCTGGCCTAGATGGGCTTATATCTATATTACTAGTCTTTAGCGCCTACCCTTAAATAACTAATAATTCTTTATTATCTTCTTCTATTATATAATAAGCTAAGGCTATTTATAAGGTAATAAAGGAGGTGTAACGTCTCTACGCTATATACCAGGTTAATAATGTACTAGGAATAAGAAATGGCCTAAATACCTTAACTACGCTTAATCTGCTACTTTAGTCTNAGGTACGCGTATNGCNTAAAAAGGGAGGNTAGTTAGGCCTATANTAACTTATTATAATTAATAGTTAAACTTATACTATTTAGATGCCTTATAGACCTACTTAATTCCATTTAACTATTATTAAGCCTTACTATAAAGATAATAGTCCCGAGCCTTTATAGGATACCCTTAAAAAAACTATAATTAATATGCCCTAAAAGGCGACTATAATTCTAATATAATTATAGTAGAGGTTCCGTAATTATAACGCAGTAGAGGTTGCCTAAAGGGATTATAAAATCGCTAACATCTTATTAATTTTAAAGAGCAATTTATTGCCGCTATTAAGAATAGAGTTAAGTTATTAATGGCCTTTATAATAGCTAAGGAGAAGGCTAACTTTAAGCTCGCAAAACAGCTCTAAAAGGAAGGTCGTATTATAACTTCTAGAGCTCCTTTTTAAGCATCTAATAAGTAGGAGATCAATAGTCTTATTATAAGAGGAGTCTTTAAATTTAAGAAGTATAACCCTATTAAGTTTAATAAAGTTCGCATCTTTAAGTTAAGAATAGTTAATAAGATTAAAGGCAAAGCTACTAATACCCTATTTAAGAAATTAAGGCTTATTATTTAAGGTTATAATAATAATAGTAAGAAGGTAATTCTTACGTAATCTCCTATAATTTAATAAGCTAGTTAGTAAGTTATTATTGCGCTAGCTCCCTTCTTAATAAAGAATAGAATAGCGGTTTATTTATAAGATATTACTTAAGCCTATACCCAATTAGAGACGCACCTTTAGCGTTTAATATTAGCATACCTTTTAGAGCAAATTCGCCACTAGTATCCTAAAGATACAATTATAGTTATACTTAAGCCATTATATAGAATTATAGAGGTAGGAACTTATTAGTAAGCTACCTATAGTAAGCACTATAAAGAGAAGCTTTTAATAACTACTTTTATATTTAATCCCTACTTCCTTATTATAACTATAGAAACTCTATTTAGAATTATTGGCATATAAACTAATAATATAATTATTTTAGGAGATAACTAATTCTTAGCTCTTAAAGAAGATAAGCTAGTAAAGATAAATCTTATAGTAAAGCTAAAGAAAAGGCTTAATTTAATAACACTATTACTCTTTAATAAATATATCCTCTCCCTAAATAAGGATTCTATTACTTTACGCTGGAAGGGTTAAGGTAAGAAGATTAATATTATTAATGTTAATTCTCTAAAGTAAAAATATATAGAGTAATACACTTATAGAGCTTATATTACTTCTATCTATTAACCTAAGGCTTTATTTAATCTCTCTATTGCCGCTTAATACTAGAAACTAACTAAAAATAATATTCTTACCCTAAATAAGCGTCTTTCTTAGTAAATAAACTATCTTAATTAGGGCCTACTTTATAGACCTACTAATCTCCCTACCACTAAGCTCTTTATATTTGTTAATAGATTATTTATAAATAATAAAGATTTTAGCTCCTAGCTAGGATATAAGATTATTATTATAAATAAATCTACTAGAGAGAATAACTTTATAATCTATAGTAATCTTATTTATTAAAGCTTAACTAAGAGTAAGCGCGTTACTTAAAGCGTTCTAGTATTAGAGATATATAAAATAGTTAGTGGAGTTAATATAGCAATTACAATTGGAACTACCCTAAAAATAATTATAGATTAACTTAAACTTTCCGTTATCCCTATAATTATATATACTAACTTATATTCCCTTTATAAGTATTTAGTTAAGCTTAGTACTATAAAGGAGAAGCGCCTTATAATTAATATTATAGCACTTTAGCAATCCTA
This sequence comes from Cenococcum geophilum 1.58, assembly GCF_001692895.1. NCBI lineage: Eukaryota > Fungi > Ascomycota > Dothideomycetes > Gloniales > Gloniaceae > Cenococcum > Cenococcum geophilum. The sequence continues at coordinate 278,378 of NW_027137638.1, forward strand.
TAAGCCTTGAGAACTTTTTAAGATTTAATAGATTAATAGCTAAGATAACCTAGTAGATATAATAATAAAGGCGAACCTAAATAAGGCATTAGCGATATTTATTAATATAAATACTCTATATATATAAGTTAAAGGTTAGGTTAAAAGGGAGTAGGAGTATAATATTCTATAAACCCTTACTTAAACTAGCTAATTAGGATTTTCCATCCCTAGGATAGAAAATCGCTATTAGCTCGCTTACTACTAGCGCCTTAGCAGCCCTCCTAATAAGATATCTACCTATAATTCCTAAGTAAGAAAGCACTACGTGCTAAAAGGCAAATTTTAGGATAGTAAGACTTATATTATAATAGCAATAGTAAGTAAAAAGAATTAATATTTATTACGCTAGTTAAGCGGTATATATATATAGATGGCAACTATAAAAAAAGAGTTGCAAGTGTTAGGAATATAGGTAAGTTGCCATTACGTAAGGCAAGTTGCCGTTACATAAGGTAAGTTGCCGTTACGTATTGCCGTGGTACTAGTGTAGTGAGGAGCCCTAAGCTCCTTACCCTTCCTTAAGTAAGAGGAAGAGAGAATAATTATTATTATACTACCTATAACTTATAGATACGTGATATTACCTTATATTACTAACACTAATTAAAAGTAGGCGGTAAGTATTTTACTAAGAATACTAATATAAAGCTTATAAGACTCTTATAGATATACCTAACCTTAGATACTAAATATAACACCAAAATGGTATAGAATCGCAAATCTAACGATAAGAACTTTGTTCTATAGACTTAATACCCTAATTGGGCAGCATGGGCGAAGAAGAAGCCTCCTATAGCGCCGTTAGTACTCCCTAACTTTAACCCAGTTCCTATTAATAATAACAACACCTATAGACGTTTAAATATACTAGATTACGTCAATATAAGCGATTCTTACGCAATATTTAAGCTCTTCTTTATAGATAAGCTCTTAGATAGGCTAGTGGAGTTTATAAATAGAAATGTAGAGCTTTATCTAACGCCCTTAGAATATTGGCTAAAAGACTCCTTCTAGGCATAGAAACTAGTATATAAAAAGGAGCTCCTTGCGTACTTAGCTGTTTTACTTTATATAGGAATTTACAGCAAACTATTAACAGAGGACTACTAGAATAGCTCCTTAAGTAATAGGCCTATATATAGTGTTAGGGAGTTTATAGGCTGCAACTACTGGTAGTAGATTAATCGCTACTTTTACTACACTAAACTAGGCTTGTAAATCATTTAACCCAACTTAATTAATGCCTTAAGTTAGTTAAATTGAAAGCTTTATAAGCAGAGGGCTTAATTAATTAAATTAATTAAATTAATATTGTAACGGTTGTAACTAAATTTAACTAGTATAGTACTTAGTAACTATTACAAGTCTTAGCATGGTATTAATGCAGGAGAATCTACTTAGCAACGCCTAGATCGTTTTCTACCGGTGGCTCCTTTTGCCCCTGCACTTAATATAGGGCTATCGCGAGTCTTGGCATAGTGTTAAGTCACCTTTTTACTGTATATATCCTGTTCCGTCTATAGGCACTTTAACTACCTATCTACTATATTAATTATGCCTTCCTTATTATATAATCCTACCGCCATTAAAGCTCTAATTATATTAGGTTATAGCCATGTGTAATTAATAATAAGGAGTAAGCCCATAAGGCTAAATATATATTTAGGGTCTAATAATATTAGTAAAATTATTAGTAAATTAAGAGCTATACAGGCGAGTCATTAATATTAATTTCTTTTTACTAGCTTACTAATAAATAACCAGATCGGTATAGTAGGCGTCCTTAAGGTAACCTGCTTGATGAACCTTTTTTAGTAAAGAAACACTAATAAAAATAAGGTTTAGGGCATTACTACATTAAACTTTAGTATATTTCTATATAATATCAAAAGCTTCAATATTTTTAATTAACTTAATTCAATTAGGACCTTTAGATTAAATGCGTTGCCAAGCCCATAAGCTCTTAGTTGATTAAATTAATTAAGTCTTAGCATTTAATTCAATTCAATATTAAAGCCTTATTAAATGATTTGCAAGCCTGCACTAAACCTAGAGAATAAGATAATAAGCCCTTTTAGAACACCTTCTAACAAATAGAGAAGCTTAGTAAATATTTACGGCTTTGCTGCCGGAAGCGTTCTAAAGCCTTTAATATTTTCTATACTAGATCTAGTATATAACTATTTACTAGCCGGTTAAATATTACCTATAAACCTTACTTGGTCGTTAATAATATATAAGGTTATTATAGGGTCTAGAATTATGCTATTATAAAGAGCGCAATCTAATATAATATAAGCTCCAGCTTAATAAACTGCGAAGCTTCCGTGTAATTTACTAGGTAAGCTCTTCTACTTTATATTCTCTGCATTCTCTAACTTTTTGTTAGATAAGGCTTAGCTCCTTAATTGGTTAATTAAGGCCTTAAATTTAGATAAAGCCTTAGCAAGCTTCTACTTTACTAACTACATTTTTAAGTTGTTTAGTTTCTAACTTAATAGTTGAATTGACTTAATAAGGTAGAAGTATTTCCTTTATAGGTATAGTAATCCGTATAGGCACGGCTTTGTCCATTCCTTCTTATCTATCCTTTTTAAAGAATTAGCTTCCGGTTTAGTTTCTAATTTATCTTCTAATTTAGGCTTATTAATTAGCTCTCCTTTAAAGCTAGCTGTGTAGGAGCTGTGCTAGCTTTTCGCCTTCTAAGCTAAGTCTAATTAACGATAATTTTGGTAGACCTTAATAATGACTTAAAGGGTAGGTAGACTTTCCTTCTTCCTCTTAAGGTTCTATAATTCGTTTTTCTAGTATTCTAACCATCCTAATAAGGTAGATTTAACGGTATACATAAAGTCCTTAACTAGTCGATTGCTATCTACCTTAGGTAGTTTAACCTTCTTATAATTATTATATACCTTCTTCTACTTATAGAGCCACTTCTTAATATTCTAACTCTTTAGGGCTTTCTTTATTTTTAAATATTGGATAGCTAGATTAACCTTCTAAGCGTTATTAGTTAAAGTAACTACCTCTTTAAGTAATATAAGGACATTATAGACGGTATTTCCTTTAAAGGTGTAGTTAATATAGTTACGGGATATAGTGCTGATAATATAGGTGCGTAGAGACTTAAGGGCTGCTTCCTCTTTCTTATATTACTTATAAACACAATTATACTATTTTTATAAAGCTTAAAGCTCCTCCTTCTCGCCTTTATTAAGGGCTAAGAACGTAGTCTTCTAAGGATTAATAACTAATAGTAATAGCTCTAACGGTGCTTTATATCTAAGTAGATTATTTTTCTTAATATCTAGATTAATATACTCCCATATATTCTTACCATCGGCTCTATACTTAATAACACCAATCTATTAGTCCTAATTATTTAGGCCTGCTAGGATTATAGTATATATCATAATAAGGGTTTTGGATTATTAAGAGGACATTTTAAGGCCTTTACTATTTAAATTAACGATAGGGTAATCAGGGGTTTAATTTAAAGATAATGTAGTAGATAGCCCAGGCTTATAACTATTAGACGGACAAGTTACTAAGAAGAGCTCTGTTTATTAAAAAGGGCTTTAAAAGCTCTCTATATATATAAGGTTAGTATAGGTAATAGAGACAAATATTATAGGTAACTAAGATAAAACAGGTAACAGAAAACAGGTGGTAAGGTATAGGGTGCTAGGCGTTAAAGATAGTAGTAAGATATATAAAAACAAGGTGGTGAGTTATAAGGTAGTACCTAAGAGTGACCTTAATAGTCGATAAGAGACAATTATATATAATTAAGTCTCGGTAGCTCTATAGCTAATATCCGGAGTTTATAGGTTAGGCTGTAGCCCTTAAGCGATTGCAAACAATCTAAGGGCTATAGCTTATAAGACCACCTATAATTTTAATAAGCCGTAGCTCTTAAAGTAAGCAGTAGCTTATAAAATTATATAGAATCTCTAAGCTAAAGCTCTTAAGGTAAGCCGTAGCTTAATAAGAGATAACCGCCTATAGTTTAGTCTTAGTAGCCCTTAGGCTAATAGCCAGAGAGTCTCCGGGTTAGGCTGTAGCCCTTAAATAAGCTATAGCTCTAAGACAAGCCGTAGCTCTAAAAGATAACCGCCTACGGTTTAGTCTTAGAAGCCCTTTAGCTAATTAAATAGTAGCCCTTAATTATATTTAATTTAAAAGAAAGGGTAGTAGCTATAGCTTTAAAAACTAGCCGTTAGTTCTTCGGATAGCCATTAAATAGTAATTAGATAGCCTCTAAGGTAGCTATATCTCTTTAAGGATATTTAACCTTCTAATCTCTATTAGTAGGACCTCTGTAGCGAGTGAACCGCGGTTAACTATAGAGTGTTTATAAGCTTAATCGCGTAGAATCCCCCTTAACTCCTACCGGAAAGCTTTTGGATAGCAATTAAATCGCCTTTAGGTCGCCGTTGGGGCAGAGCTATACCGCTGCACTGCCGATTGTATATAGGTGTACCAATCGCCTTAAAAGATAATCGCGTACGATTTGGATAGCCCCTAACCCTTAGCTAAGTAGCTACTGTCTCCCTTATCTCTTAATCCGTATTTACTACTATAATATGCAGATGCGATCTGCCAGACGTCTGCTAGTATAGCTGTGTCACGGAGTTGATAAAGCAGTTTACAAATAAGCTTGATTGCTAGCTATTAACCGTGCTAAGTACATTAACGCGTAATGGTTTAAGACGTTTAATACAGAACAGGAACAGGTTAGGAAACGTGGTCGAAGATATAGGGGTTGCGATAGTACGTGCGTAGGTGTCACGGGACGAATGTATGCGGGTAACTCCCGTGATAAGCTGCTCTATAGTATACGTAATCGTCCTAAGTAAGGTAAAGGACCTAATCTATATTTTAATACCGTTATATAGATATAATCTGCTAAGCGTTTACTAGTATACCTACTCTATAGTATACGCGGTTATCTTAGGTAAAAATAAAGGATTATAAAACTACTTAAGGGCGAAGCCCTTGGCTTACTATAAGCTACTACCTAAAAGGGTATAGGATTGGTTTAAATATAAGGCATATTACTAGGGTATATAGTAGGGAGTAGGTAAGCCGAGTATAAGTTATAAGGAGAGTCGATAGAAGAGGACGATATAGTAATAAGAGTAGGTAATAGCCTTATACGGAGATGAACTAATAAGGAGGGAAAGGGCTGTAAGCCTAAGGAGCTTATAAGAAGGTACTAAGCCTAGCCTTCGGCTAGGCCTTAGCTACCCCTTAGAGCTCCTAGGCAATATAGCCGAGTAAAGGCTAAAATAACCCTTATATAGAGTCTTTATATATAGAGCTTTATATAAAGGTTGGTAATATAGCTAATTACACCTTTTTAATTAGATAGTTACGATACGTTTCCTTAGGAAACTCTCTATAAAGCCTTAAAAATACTAGAATTTTATATATAATATATCTAAAAGTTAATTAGGCATAAAAAACGTAGAGAATTAAGGCTATATAACCTTCTGCCTAAGCAGAAAAGGATTTAATCTACGGTTATATAATTCTGGGGCGCCTTTGCTGCCTAACCGCTAAGACACTAAAATACCCTAATAGAAGCCTCTATAACTATAATTTACTAATTTCTTTTACCTAATTAACTACTAGATAGATTTTAAATAAATATTAATATTTTTAATACTCCTATAGGTAGTTATTGCAGGTAGTAAGCTTGGGGGTATTATAACTGCTTAATTGGGAAGGTGTAATTAGCTATATTACTAACCTCCATATAAAGCCTCTATACGTAAAGTTTTGTATAAAGCTTTATACAGAGCCTTTATATATAGAGCTTTATATAGAGCTTTATATAGAGCTTCGTGCAAAACGTTGTATAAAATATTGTATAGAACTTTATGCGGAGCCTCTATACGTAGAGCTTTGTATAAAGCTTTATATAGAGCCTCTATATAAAGCTCTATATAAAGCTCTATATAAAGCTCTATATAAAGCTCTGTATAAAGTTTTATACAAAGCTCTACGTATAGAGGCTTTATATTAGGTCCTCCACATATCGTTTAAATATTAACCCCCCCCCCCTTAGGTGGTGGCCCCTACTTCTTAGACGCGTTTTTAAGGCCTAGGTTAGTACTGGGTTAGTATAGAGGGCCTTAGCGCGCCTTTGACCTTACTGTCGCCTCAATAATCTATTTTTCAACCCTCTCCTATTCTTGTGCCCGCGTAGGCTCGCGTAGGGCTTCTGATTTTATATAGAAAGGCCTACTATAATTCTAATTATATAATATAGAGCCCTCTTCTTCTTTTCCTTTAATATTTACGCGTTTAGTGACTTTATTTACCTGCGCCGCGCTTACGCGTCTCCCTAATGGACTATATTAACACGCTTAGTGATAACGTAACGCTAAATTTTTCTATGACCTTAGGGGTAAATGTAAAGAATACGACAGTTGGACAGACAATGAATATTAAAGAAGAGTATTGTGCTACGACTACGATAAACCCACCGTGATGTAGAGATAGCCTGTATTCTCTACTCTCTAAATATAATTATTTAGATAGACCATATTGATCCAATATAATATTCCTATAAGGCACATTGCTAGGGTATATGGTAGGGAGTAGGTAAGCCGAGCATAAGTTACAAGGAGAGTCGATGGAAGAGGACAATATAGTAATGAGGGTAGGCAATAGGGGGTTTTTAATAAACCGTTAAAAGGTATTTGTTGGAAGATAGAACTATATTTAGTGCGTACTAGCGCTTACTCTTACGTTAAGCGTAATTAATTAACGCTTTGTTTAAAAGGGGTTTTAATAAGAAGTAAATTAAACGGTTAATTTTACCGAACCCACTGCCGCCTTACTACTATATTAATATCCTTCCTAGTAAAGCTATAGATGGGCTTAAATGTCGCATATTCTTCGCTGCTGTAGCTTAGCTATTGTAGATAAACAACGCTAACGCGCTTATTACCGCTATAGCTGCCTCTAATAAAGCTAAACCAGTGTAGCTGTGGAAGTCCTTAAAGAGACTTAGTCCTATATAAAAAGCTTATTAACGTATAGGCGCCGGAAGAGAAAGGAGGCCTAAACGATAAGTATTTTAAGTTCTTTACCCGCTTTACTAAAGCAGAGGTTAAAGAGCTTGCATGGTAGATTAATCTACCTACTAAGTTCGCTATTAATCCACGTTCTAGCTAGCTAAACGCATTAATAAGCTTACTTAAAGAATTACTCCTCGTCTTCCTCTGGCGCTCTACTTACCCTATATTGTTTAGATATATTATAATATTCTTTAGAATAAGCTGGCCGTAGCTATTATAGGTTTAGAACGGCATTCTAGATAATATAATAAAGAGGTAGGGTAAAAGGATTAAAATAGATAGGTAGTTAATATCGCCTAAATGAATTAATTTATATACTAAGGCAATCGGAAGCCAACTTAGTAAGGCTTCTATCTTTAGCTTTATTAATAGAATAAAGGTTTAAATCTGCCGTCCTAGTAAAGAAGATTAAACTCTATTTTAGAGTGGCTATAAGAAATAATACTTACTAGGACACCTCGCGATTATTCTACCTAACGGTTTATTTAGCGCGGTCTTTACTAATCTTCCTTCTACTAGCGGTAATGCTATACTAGCTATTAAAGTTAGCCTTAGTGCGAAGCTATAAGATTTACTAGGATATCTGCTAGAAGGCTAGAAGCGCTTTATATATAGAAATGCTGCTTTTAGGTCTTAGTAGGGAGTATTAGAACCGTATAAGAAGCCTAAAGGACGAATAATTATACTAAGTTAGTAAGCTTTTAATTAGTGGCTTTTAACTAAGCGGATTGTTATTAAGCACGGCTTTAGTAGAGTAAAATTACTCTTTAAACTACTTACCCATTTTTAAGTCCTAGATGTTACGGACGCTTTAAGTACGATGTTATAACTACTTAGAGAAGAGACAGAAGAAGCTAGTTAGTTAATATAAGTACGGTCTAGGATGGAGCCAATAGAGCTATGTAACGGGGAATGGTAACCAAGGTTACATAACGTAATCTATATAATCTATATAATCTGTATAATCCGTAACAGAGTAGATAAAGTATACGTACATCACATATAAGGAGGATTTTATAGGAGTACGGTTGTGTATTTAAGGACCCTTAGTCCCTACCTAGATAGTTCCTCTCTTTATAGTAATTCTTAGAATACAATTAGAGTTAATCTATTAGGCAACCACTCCACCAGTTATTATTACGTTGTTAACTTCTATACTTACTTTTCCTACATACCTAGCCCAATAACAGGACCCACTGTAGTTCTTACTATAAGGTTCCGTTATATAATTACTACCTAGTTACGGTAATAAATATAAAAGGTTGAATAATATGCTACTAAAAGCAGCCACTATAACGCCATTAACGGCGGCAACTACTTTAAGGTTAGGTAACGATACTAGTATAGCAGACACTAACTTACAGCAACCTGTAACGGTCGGACAGTTATAAGAGATAGTTAACTAGTTAACAGAAAATAATATAATATTAGAAAATAGGATTAACGGGATAGGCGCAGCAAAGGTTAAGTTACTATTAATTAAAAGATACTTAGGAAAGAGATCAAAGCTTAAAGGATTCTTTATATAAATACACTTTAAGGTTACGTAAGAGGGAGCTAAGCTGGCAACACCTATAGATTAAATAGTATACGTAGGATTGTTCTTAACAGAAAGAGCACTTAAGTGGTTTAAGCCTTACCTTACGGAAATTTAGGCAAATGGAATAACAACTATAAACCAAGAGGTACGGTTTATGTTCTTAAGCTAGAATAGATTCGTTAAGCGACTTATATAAATATTCAGAGACCCAAAGGCAGTAACCACGGCAGAAAGAAAACTTTAAGACATTACGCAACGAACCTTAGCAATTAAGTATATAACGCAGTTCCAGACATTAGCAATATAAGTTAAGTGGAATAATAGGGCGCTTATAGCATAGTATAAACAGGGACTTAAAACACTTCACCGCACATGCAACCTTACCAAAAGGTAGCGCCACACTCCAAAACTTACGCATACCCATCTTACCATCAAAAACAATCGATTTTCGAACTTTTAAGACTTAATTCCTACTGCCTAGCGAGCTAGAGGTGGATTTATTTGTCGTTTTACCCCCTTTCCCCTAACAGAAAATTCTTCTTAGGGTAGTCCTAGCTTATAAGCGAGGCACGGATAGGAATACTAAAACTAAATACCAAAACCACGAAATATAGAGGCTAGATTTTCTACTACCTTTTAGCCTAATCTCCCCAGAAATCTTCTAGTAGGATTAGTAAGGAGAAAGGGTATAAAGATAGTAAAAACTAGGAAATCCCCCTATAAGATACAAAATGCCAAGGCCTAAGAGGTCCAAAAAAAAACCTCCTATAGAAATAAGTGATGAAGATTCTACATCTACTTTTTCTCCCCCTTCTCCTTCTCCTAGCCTATTTAGGACAGGAGAAAAAAGAGGACATCCTCAGTCTTCTCCTGAAAAAAGAAAACCAAAAACCTGCAAAAAAGATAACAAAACCAACTACTACGGATAGTATGGCTAATACAGGTCCCTTTTCCTTTTCTCCAGAACAACATCTAAGCTTCGCTCTAGAAAAGCCTAACTAGGCCTTATATAGGGCTAGAACAAGAAGAAGAAAAAGAAGAATAAAAGAACAAGTTTAAACAGCTAGTGTACTATACACGAAGTACTATTAGGGAAAACCCTTCACACAAGAAAGAAGAAAGAAGAAGAAGAAGAAAAAGAGAACGCAAATAATGTCCTAAAAAGGACTAGTAGAGAAATAAGAGCTCTCCGTAAGGAGGTAAGCCCCTATTAAGAAACTTATGCAAAAAGACTTAAAGAAGGACTTCCCTTCTTCGTCCTCCTCCCTACCCTCCTCATCACTACCATCTCCTACCACTTCTACTAGAAGTAAGAAAAGCTATAAAGGAAAGGAGCTAGTCCTAGTTACAGACGAAAAAGGACTAACCTAGATACTCTCTCTATACAAACAAAGTCAATCAACTTTTCCATCAAAATTGCAAGTAAAAAAGCCAGTTTTAGCATTGATAGCTAGAACAAAAGGAAAACAAATATTTCTCCTTACAACTACAGAAGAGTATAATACAGATTTCTTAGTCAAATATAAGGATATCTGGCATAACTGCTTTACCTTTTAAAGAGAACAAAAACTAGAACCATGGGTTCAAATTATAGCCCACGGGTTCCTACCTAACCTTTTCTAGGAGAAGAGGCTCTAACTCCTAAAGGAAGAAATTGAGACCTTTAATCCTATAAGGATACAAGGACTACCTAGGATGGATCTTATCTATGACACAATCCACAGACCAGATTTGGCTCTATAGTTTTTACTATAGAGAACGAAGAAAAAGACAAGAAATCCTTAAGCAAAAAGAGATATCAATTGCAGGTACAGCTACTAAGGTAGTAAAATACCTCGAAGTCTCTCCTACTACGCAGTGTACGAGCTGCCAAAAATTTGGCCATATAGGAGACAGGTGGCTCTACTAGGGCCTGCAGATACTGTGCAGCTGCACATTTATCTAAAGACCATTCCTGTTCTACCTGTATAATAACAGGTAAGCCTTGCCAGCATACCACCCCTCTTTGCATTAATTGTAAAGAAAACACTTTGCTAATAGTAAAGACTGCGAGACTCTTAAAGCAGCTAAACTAGTACGTGAAGAAGATTCTATGGAAGAATAAAACAGATAGGATTCTAGAAGGAGGCAACTCCTACTAGGCTCTTAAAAAGATATTAGAGAGCAAAAGGACAGAAATAAATTGCAAAAGGACAGGGACAGGTGTTAGGATTTTCTATGGTTTTTCCTACCGTTTTCTTATTCCCTAGTAGTTGCAGCACCTTAGTGTTTTATTAAGGAGCTATATACCCTTAGGGGTTTATAAACTACTAGGACATAGCTACTAGTACATGTTAAGCTGCCTAGAAAGGATTTATGTATATAGAACTATAGCGCTATAGCCTAGAGGCTGCATGCGCAGTATTGTACGTAGTATAATACAACGGATAAAAAAAAAAATAAAAAAAAACAGGGACTTAAGGCTAAAGTCTAGGACGTAATTATTCTAATAAAAGATGCGGATACCCTAAGGGAACTAATAGATTAAGTAATAAAGATTAATAATAGGATCTACTAAAGGGAACAGGTTAAGAGAGGTTAGGATAGAGTTCTATAGTTATATAAGGCGTAGAGTACGCAACGACCTAAGCCATGTTAAAAACTATAGTATAGCGCAGAGCTAATGGACCTAAGTGGTACTAGAGAAGCCTATAAGAGATAGAGTAAGAAACCATAAAAACCTAGGGGATAAGAATTAAGTAATTAAAGGTTTAAAAAGCAAAGGCTAAACCAAGGATCTTAGCAGTAGAAGACGTTTAGGTAGACTCTATAACAAAAGCAATAGTTTAGAGAGGGAGCTTACATAAATTGCGGAAAATAAGGTCACTTTGCGAGGGATTGCAAAGATGGTTAGAGATACTATATAATAAAGGGAACTAGACTAATAGTAGACAATATACACGTATAGAGGGATAATAATATACTACAAGGAACAAAAGAATGTTTAATTAAAAGCTTCGCGTTTTGTTACAACAACGTATACCAAATTCATAAGGACGCTAAGTATAGCGTAAGCTACTAGCTATAAGAGCTAATACCTACAGGATATAGAGGAACTAACGAACTAGTTCATAGATCGGATATTAAGGACAATAAATTTAACGTAGGCGAAATATTCCGTAACAATAAGGTAACAAGAGCGGTTTACTAGGAATACGCAGCCATTAAAGATATTATACTAGAGGTAGAGAATAATTCCACTATAGAATAGAGAACATTAGTTAGGATTAAGACCCTACTAGATATGATGTCTATCGCTTTATAAGACGCAAAAAAAGTAGGATAGCGAACCACTTCAGCACTCGATAAAGGCAAAAGGCCAAAGGCTTAAGATTCTTAAGACGAAATAAGGTAAGCTTAAGGACCCACAATAGACAAAAACCGATGGAGTAGAGCAGTAGCTCAGTTTAGTAATATACAAATAAGCTTAGGACGAAGTTTCCTAAAGGCACAAGATTCTTAAGACGAGATAAGTAAGATTTAAGATTCTTAAGATAAGATAAGAACACTAAGCAAGCCTAGTAGAACTAAGGCTAGAGCTAAGCTTAAGTTAGAAGCGAGCTTAGGATTAAAGAATCTAAGGGACTAAGAATTTAAAGTATAAATTAGGACACCCATAGGCAAGAGGCAAGGGGCTTCTTTATAGATTAGAGAATCTACAATATAAACAGTAACTAGACTAGAAGACAGACATATAGACCCAAAGGACTTACTAATAGAATATAGTGTTCAGACTAAAGATCGAAAAGTTAATATTACAATTAAGAAGTAAGAGAACTTTAAGGATTAGAGCGCAAGGCGTAAACTAAAGAAAACTATAGAAGAGTTTAGGTAAAGAATTATCGCATAGCAAGAACAAAAACTAGATAAGAGATTTAGCATACTAGGACGTATAAAGGACAGAGCGCTAATACGAAAAATCACTAATAGGCTAAGAATAGGCATACTAAGAGCTAAGTGGCTTACCAAACTGGAAAATAAAGAGGATTTAGGAATTCCTATTAGGTTCAAAGAACGATATATAAAGGGCTGTTATAACGTAGTAATAAGAAGATACTTCCTTATAGATAAGCCGTATACACTCCAGCAGCTATACTAAAAGTGGTATAGGCAAAGGCACAATAACAAGTAGGAAGATTTCTATATATGGCTGGATAAGAAAGTTATCTAAGACCACCCAATTATGGAAAAGGCTATAAATTACATTAAAGGAGCCTTAATTATAACGTTAAAGGATTTAAAAGAACAATTAGAGGACTAGAAAAGCAAGAGACGCATCTTAATACCTGCAAACAAAGTTATAATATTCAGATTAGTATAATAAAGGTTTAAACTTAAAGATAAAAATAAGTTAAGAGTTAACCTAAAGCACCTAGCACACTATACGTTATTATAGATTGCGTGCGTGGACAATATATACGAGATGTATAAGAATCTAAAGAAAAAGAATTAGAAATACCCTATAAGGATATACTAGATAATAGACAAGCAATAGTATAGGAATGCTAAATATATATATAGATGGCATCTAGCAGAAGTCTAAAAGGAAAGAGATTTAATACTTTAACCAGGAAGATTCCTTACGGAAAAATGCTTAGATAAACAATAGTAGTAGGAATGCCTAGAGAATACGTATCTATAGTATATTAAAGACAAAAAGCAAACTAGGTATTGGCTAAAGAGTAAGCCAAATATATAAGGATTAAGTAGCTAATAGTTAGGAAAAGTGGAGGCCTATAGAACTAGAGGGAGCTAGTAGTAGAGCCTTAGACCCTTAAAGGAATTTAAGGACAATATCTAAATTTATAAGTTAAATGGCAAGATTAGCTGTTTAAAGCGCTAATAAATAGTGGAGTAACGCGGAACTATATCTTACTAGCAGCAGTTAAGAGAATAGGATTACCTTATAGACAGAAGGAGTAACCTTACCTATTAGTTACAATTTTAGGAGATCTAATAGCCTATAAAGGAGGGATTATTAGTCTTAAAACAGGACCTATTTAGCTAACTATTAAAGGGAGATAAATTGAGATATCTTTTAATATCCTACTATTAGGACAAGATAAGGCAGTACTAAGGATACCTTAGTTATAGGAATATAATCTAAAGATTAATTAGATTATAGGTTAGGTCAATATTAGAAATACTTAACGCCGTAAGATATAATAATAAGCTAAGTTAGTATAGTACTAAGTCAGAGTAATATATAAAGAGACTAAGCAAGGCTTAAGTTATATACTAAAGAGATACCACAAGTACGGTAAGAAACTATAATTACCAAAAAGTAAAAAGCTGTTAGATTATACAGCATAGGACTATAAGATAGAATTAAAACTAGAAATAAGTCTAAAGTTCTTTCTAATCTATAAGCTTACCAAAAAAGAAGGTAGAGCGCTAAAAGAGTTTATCTAAGAGAATCTATAAAAGGGATATATTAGACCATTGTAATTATTAGCGGGTTATCCAGTACTATTTATACCAAAGAAGAACGGCAAACTAAGGCTATATATTAACTATAGGCAGTTAAATAGCATTACTAGAAAGGATAAGTATCCTTTACCCTTAATTAGCGAAATCTAAGACAGGATAGGCAATATATAAATCTTTATAAAGATAGATCTAAGATAGGCGTACTATTAGATTAGAATTAAGGAGGGTAACAAATAAAAGGTAGCCTTTAGGTTAAAGGAAGAACTATATAAACCATTAATTATACAATTTAGGCTTATAAACGCACTAGCAACGTTCTAAAAGCGTATTAACAATATATTAAGAAAACACTTAGATAAATTTGTTATAGTATACCTTAATATTATTATTATCTACTTAATAACTAAGAAAGAATATAGGGAATACGTTAAATAAGTTTTAAAGAGACTACAGGAAGAACAAATGCTAGTAATAATTAAGAAATACGAGTTCTTTACCAGAAAAACCAATTTTATTAGATTTATTATTAAACTAGGCTAACTTAGTATAGATCTAAAAAAGATTAAGGCTATAATAAATTAGTAGGAACTAAAAAACGTTACACAGTTAAGATTATTCCTAGGGTTTTGTAATTACTACAGAAGGTTTATAGCGCAGTAGTTAAAGAATATTAAGCTACTTACGCGATTAACAAAGAAAGAAGAACTATAGGCATAGAAAGAGGAATAGAAGGAACTCTTTAAAAAAAATCAAAAAGTTATTTACCTAGGAGCTAGTTCTTAAGATCTATTAACTAGGACTAAAAACGGTTATAGAAATAAATATATTAGACTATATACTAGGGGCGTGCTTTATATAGAAATATTAAGATAGATAGCACCTAGTGGCATACTATAGTTGGAAGATAACACTACTAGAGTTAAACTATAACATCTATAATAAGGAGTTATTAGGTATAGTTACAGTATTAAAGAAATAGAGAGTATTCTTATAAGGTATAGAGAAACCATTTATAGTTAAGACGGATTATAAAAACCTAATAGAATTCCTAACAATAAAGGAACTTAACTAAAGACAGGTTAGATAGGTAGAGATGCTTATAAAATACTATTTTAAAATTTAGTATACTAAGGGTATAGATAATACGCGAGCAGACGCTCTAAGTTATAAGGCTAAACTATAAAACAATAAAAAGCTATTAGGGGCTTTACTGTAAAGAGATACAGATAAACTAATCAGGTACAATTATCTAAAGATCGCAGCAACTTAGGAAAATGATAAATAAGAGAAAGTATATAAGATACTAGAAAGCTTTTAGGTATAAAGGATTCTAGAGGTATAGCTAGAAGATCTATAAACGGATATATACAAAAACTAAAAAGCTAAGTATATCCTAAAAAGCATAGCAGAGCAATTTATAGAAGAATTCCATAAAGGATTAACTTAAGGACATAATAGAGCTACGGGCTTAGTATTAAGACTCTAAAAGGAATACATTATTAATAGAATCTAGAGGATAGTTAGAAAGGTTATAAGAAAGTATCTAGATTGCTAAAGGAATAAACTAATAAGGCATAAGCTATATAGAGGGCTATAACCTATCAAAATACTAGAGAGACTATAGAAGGTTATATTATAGGACTTTATTATTAAGTTACTAAAATTAAAAGATCCTATTACCGGACAAGATTATAACGCGATCTTAGTAATAGTAAACAAGCTTATAAAGTGGGGATACTTTATAGCATATACAGAAGAAATATTAGCAGAAGATATTACTAGAATCTATATTAAAGAAGTATTTATAAGACATAGAGTACTAAGCAAGATTATATTAGATAGGGATTTAAGATTTATAGCAGCATTTTAGAAAGTATTTTTAGCGGAGTAAGGAGTTTAAGTAGTAACTTCTACTATATATTATCCACAGATAGACGGTTAAACGGAAAGACTAAATTAGACGCTAGAGCAGTATCTAAGGCATTATATTAATTATATACAGAATAATTAGGTATCGCTATTACCAGTTATATAGTTTGCATATAATATAACACCTTAAGAAGGAATAGGTATATTACTATTTAAGGCGAATTACAGATATAAACTGAGGATATTATTATCGCTATAACAAGTAAAGAAAACAAGTAGTATAGCTAAAGAAAGAATAAAGACGTTAATAAATCTTTATATAGACCTTATAGAATTAGTAAGAAAAGTATAAAAAAGAATAAAAAGGTACTATAATGCTAAGAGATCTAAGGGACTAGATCTTAAGGAGGGAGACAAAGTATAGCTACTATACAAAAATTTTAAGAGTTAACAACTAAGTAAGAAGTTAGACCACGTTAAACTAGGACCTTTTAAAATTACGCAAAGAATTTCACCGGTTATATTTAAATTAAACCTACTAGCCAAAATAAAGATCTACCCTATATAGTATATCGCGATACTAAAGCTAGCATATAGGAATATTAAGCCACCGGTCTATAAAGCAGACACATATAGAGGATAAGAAGAAGATAAATAATAAGTTTTAAAGATCGTTAGTTATAAGGACGTTAACGATAAGATATAGTATAAGGTTAAGTAAATAGGCTACACTAAGACTACCTAGGAGCCACTAGAAAATTTAAAGAATGCTATAAGAAAGGTATAGGAGTATCGGAAGAGATTAGGTCAGGCAGTATTAATAAAGAAGGATCGCTAAAGAATAAGTCACCTAAGGGGGACCTAAAAAGAGTAGTTACCAAGCTACTTAGATCTATTTCCTTCTCTAGTAGAAGAGAATCCGTTCTTTTATTACCTAGTTCCTGTAAACCTTATTTTATAAGTTTCTACTCCTTAAAACGGACCTTCTTATAAACCTTCTTAAGACGAAGTAAATGAATAGACGCCGTAAGACGAGACTTAAGGGCCCGTTGCTAAGCATTAGTAGCCTCCCATTCAGCATCACAAGAACGGCGCAACTTAGCTAGGGCTTAAGATAATTTACTATCTAGCCGCGTAGCAGCAGATTAAACACAAGACCCTAAGATAAATTAATTAAGGAACTAGACGACTATTAAGAGTAATAGGTCGCGTATATTTAGCATTAGAGGTAAAGCAAACGTCATAAGACGAATAAATATTCGCTTTAGTACACTCTAAGCAAGAGGATAGTTATCGCGAAGATAGGTTCGCTAACGCAATATAAACTAACCCCTCTTTTAAACAGTAAGAATACGGAGACGGTATAATCTTACTAAGAGATAATATTGTAGCGACAGTGTGAGTACAACAAACGGTTAAGGAAGAAGAAATTGCTTTAGGTATAATAAGCAATAATATTAACCAAATTAATTAGATAGATATTATACCTCTAGTAAACGACTTAGAGATGTTAGGAATCTTTAAGGATAAAGATAAAGAGGAGGGAAATAGTGTTACGGACGCTTTAAGTACGATATTATGACTACTTAGAGAAGAGACAAAAGAAGCTAGTTAGTTAATATAAGCATGGTCCAGAATAAAGCCGATAGAGCTATATAATGGGGAATAGTAACTAAGGTTATATAACGTAATCTATATAATCTATAATAGAGCAGATAGAGTATACATATATTATATACAAGGAGGATTTTATAGGAGTACGGTTGTGTATTTAAGGACCCTTAGTCCCTACCTAGATAGTTCCTCTCTTTATAGTGATTCTTAGAATACAATTGGAGTTAATCTATTGGGCAACCACTCCACCAGTTGTTATTACGTTATTAACTTTTATACTTGCTTTTCTTATATACCTAGCCCAATAACAGGACCCACTGTAGTTCTTGCTATAAGGTTCCGTTACACTAGAGGTTAGTTTATACCCTATTAGCTACTATATACTAGCTTTTTTATTTCTTTATAACTATTAAACATGTTTATAAGGGCAGAATTAAATATCTAAAGTATTTAGTCTATTACCGCCGTCGTTAGGTGTATATTTATTTGGTAAGGATAAGGAGTAGTAAAGGTAAAAAGAGGGTAAAGTTAATAGAGGTTAAATTAAGCTTATTTCTATTCTCTATTATAAGCTAGAGATAAAGAGGCGAATAAGGCCTCTTTTACTAGTATATATACTAAAATTTCCCTCTTATTCTCTATCTGCACTAGAGAATAACTATGTTATATATTATAATATTTAAACCTCACCCTTATTATTAACTTCCTTACTACCTTCCTTACTACCTTACTACCTACTACCTTCCTTTCTTGTGCCCCTAGTAAGTAGAGAACTAAGTATACATATAAGTATTACGAACGCTTTAAGTACGATGTTATGACTACTTGGAGAAGAGACGAAAGAAGCTAGTTAGTTAATTTAAGCACGGTCCAGGATGGAGCCGATAGAGCTATATGACGAGGAATGGTAACCGAGGTCACGTGACGTGATCTGTATAATCTGTACGATCTGTATAATCCGTAATAGAGTAGATAGAGCACACGTATATTATATATAAAAAGGATTTTATAGGAGTATGGTTGTGTATTTAAGGACCCTTAGTCCCTACCTAGATAGTTCCTTCCTTATAGTAATTCTCAGAATATAATTAGAGTTAATCTATTAGGCAACCACTCCACCAGTTATTATTACGTTATTAACTTTAATTTATATTACCTATACACCTAGCCTATTAACGAGCCTATTATAGTACTTGCTATAAGGTTCCGTTACACAATTACTACCTAGTTACGGTATTAAATATAGAAAGTCGAATAATATGCCACCAAAAGCAGCCACCACGACGCTATTAACGGCGGCAACTACTTTAGGGTTAGGTGATACTAGTATGGCAGATACTAACTTATAGCAACCTATAATGGTCGGACAACTATAAGAGATAGTTAACTAATTAATAACTAATAATGCGGCGCTAGAAGAAAGGGTTAATAGGATAGGAGTAGTAAAGATTAAGTTACTATTAATTAAGAGATACTTAGGAGAGAGATTAAAGCTTAAAGGATTTCTTATATAAATGCACTTTAAAGTTATATAAGAAGGGGTAAAGCTACTAATACCTATGGATCGAATAGCCTATGCAGGACTATTCCTATTAGGAAGAGCACTTAAGTGGTTTAAGCTTTACCTTACGGAAATATAGGTAAATGGAATAATAACCACTAATTAAGAGGTGCGATTTATGTTCTTAAGCTAGGAAGGGTTTATAGAGCGACTTATATAAATATTTAAAGACCTAGAGGCAGTAACTATAGCGGGAAAAAACTCTAAGATATTACGCAGCGAACCTTAGTAATTAAGCACATAATATAGTTCTAGACGTTAGCTACGTAAGTTAAATAGAATAATAAGGCGCTTATAGTACAGTATAAGTAAGGACTTAAGGCTAAAGTCTAGGACGTAATTATCCTAATAAAAGATGCGGACACCCTATAGGAGTTAATAGATTAAGTAATTAAGATTAACAATTAGATTTATTAAAGGGAATAGGCTAAGCGAGGCTAGGATAGAGTTTTATAGTTATATAAGGCGCAAAGTACGTAACAACAAAAGCTAAATTAGAAACTATGGTATAGCGTAAAGCTAATAGACCTAAGTAGTACTAAAGAAGCCTATAAGAGATAGAGTAAAAAACTATAGAAACCTAGAGGTTAAGAATCTAGTAATTATAGGACTAAGAAGCAGAGGCTAAACCAGGGATCTTAGTAGCAGAAGACGTTTAGGCGGACTCTATAGTAAAGTTAATGGTTTAAAGATGAAGCTTATATAAATTATAGGAAATAAGGTTACTTTGTAAGGGATTGTAAAGATGGTTAGAAATACTATATAATAAAGGGAACTAGACTAATAGTAGAAGACATATATGTATAGAGGGATAATAGTGTACTATAAGGAATAAAAGAATGTTTAATTAGGAGTTTTGCGTTTTATTATAATAACATATACTAAATTTATAAAGACGCTAAGTATAGCGTAAGCTATTAGCTATAGGAGCTATATTTAGTAAAATGTAAAGGAATTAATAAACTAGTTCACAGATCGGACATTAAGGACGATAAATTTAATAAAGGTAAAACATTTTATAATAATAAGGTAATATAGGCGGTTTACTAGGAATATATAGCTATTAGAGATGTTATACTAGAGGTAGAGGATAATTCCACTATAGAATAGGGAATATTAGTAGGGATCGAAACCCCACTAGATATAATGTCTATCGCTTTACAAGACGTAAGAGAAGTAGGATAGCGAACCACTTCGGCACTTAATAAAGGTAAAAGGCTAAAGGCTTAAGATTCTTAAGATAAGATAAGAGACGACCAAGATTCTTAAGATGAGATAAGGTAAGCTTAAGGACCTACGATAGATAGAAACCGATAGAGTAGAGTAATAGCTTAGTTTAAAGATATATAAATGAGCTCGGGATAGAGCTTCCTATAGGTATAAGATTCTTAAGATAAGATGAGTGAGATTTAAGACTCTTAAGATAAAATAAGAATACCTAAGCCTAGTTAGACTAAGGCTAGAGCTAAGCTTAAGTTAGAAGCGAGCTTAGGATTAAAGAATCTAAAGGACTAAGAATTTAGAGTATAAATAAGGACACCTATAAGGAAGAGGCAAGAGGCTTCTTTACAGATTAGAGAATCTGTAATATAAATAGCAGTTAGGCTAAGAGATAGATATATAGACCTAGAAGACTTACTAGGCAAATATAGTATTTAGCCTAAGGATTAAAAAACTAACACTAAGATTAAGAAGTAAGATAACTTTAGAGATTTACTTATAAGACGCAAAAAAAAAGAAACTATAGAGGAATTTAGAGTAAGAATTACCTTATGGTAAGATTAGAAACTAAATAAGAGATCTAGTATACTAGGTTATATAAGGGATAGAGCACCTATATAAAGAATTACTAATAGGCCTAGAGTAGGTATATTAAGAGCTAAGTGGCTTACTAAACTAGAATAAGAGGAGGATTTAGGGATCTTAACTAGGTTCAAGGAACGATATATAAAGGGCTGTTACGATACAGTAATAAGAAGATACTTCCTTATAGACGAACCGTATACACTCTAGCAGCTGTATTAAAAGTGGTATAGGCAACAATATAATAATAAGTGGGAAGACTTTTATATATAGTTAGATAAGAAAGTTATTTAAGACTACCTAATTACGGAAAAGGCTATAAGTTATATTAAAGGAGCCTTAATTATAATATTAAAAGATTTAGAGGAGCGATTAGAGGACTAGAGAAGTAAAAGGTAAATTACAGTACCTGCGAATAAAGTTGTAACGCTTAGATTAATATAAGAAAGGTTTAAACTTAAGGATAAAGACGAGCTAAGAGTTAACCTAAGACACTAAGCATACTATATATTGGTATAGATTGCGTATATAGATAATATGTATAATATATATAGAGTACCAAAAGATAAGAACCGAAAGTACCTAATAAGGATATATTAGTTATTAGATAAGGCAAAATATTAAAACGTTAAGTATATATATAGTTAGCACCTAGTAGAAGTGTAAAGCTAAGGGGACTTAATACTTTAACTAGGAAGATTCCTTACGGAAGAATGCCTAGATAGACAATAGTGGTGGGAATGCCTAAAGAATATATATCTATAGCACATTAAAGATAAAAAGCAAACTAAGTATTAATTAAAAGTGGACTAAGTATAAATAGGATTAAGCAGCTAATAGTTAGGAAAAGTAGAGGCCTATGGGACCAGAGGGAACCAGTAGTAGAGCCTTAGACCCTTAAAGGAATTTAAGGATAATACCTAAATTTACGAGTTAAGTGGCAAGATTAGCAGTTTAAAGCATTAATAGATAGTAGAGTAATAAGGAACTATATCTTACTAGCAGCAGTTAAAAGAATAGGAATACCACACAGGAAAAAGGAGCACCCTTACCTATTAGTGACGATTTTAGGAGATCTAATAGCCTATAGAGAAGGCATTATTAATCTTAAAATAGGACCTATTTAGTTAACCATTAAAGGGAGACAGATCGAGATATCTTTTAATATACTACTATTAGGAAATAATAAGGTAGTACTAGGAATGCCTTAGTTATAGGAATATAATCTAAAGATTAATTGGATTATAGGTTAGGTTAATATTAGGGATACTTAACGCTATAAAATACGATAATAGACTAAGTTGGTATAGTACTAAGTTGGAGTAATATATAAGGAGACTAAGCGAGGCTTAAGTTATATACTAAAGAGATACTATAAGTATAGCAAGAAACTATAGTTACTAGAAAGTAAGAAGCTGTTAGAGTATGTAGTATAGGACTATAAGATAGAGTTAGAACTAGGAATAAGTCTAAGATTCTTTCTAATCTATAAGCTTACTAAAGAAGAAGGTAGAGCATTAAAAGAGTTTGTCTAAGAAAACCTATAAAAAGGATATATTAGACCATCGTAGTTGTTAGTAGGTTATCTAGTACTGTTCGTACTAAAAAAGAATGGCAAACTAAGGCTGTGTATTAACTATAGATAGTTAAATAGCATCACTAGAAAGGATAGGTATCCTTTACCCTTAATTAGTGAAATTTAAGACAGGATAGGTAACGTGTAAATCTTTATAAAGATAGATCTAAGATAGACGTACTATTAGATCTGGATTAAGGAAGGCAACGAATAGAAGGCAGCCTTTAGGTTAAAGGAAGGACTGTATAAACTATTAGTTATATAATTTGGGCTTATAAACGTATTAGTAACGTTCTAGAAGCGTATTAATAATATATTAGAAGAACACTTAGATATATTTATTATGGTATATCTTAATAATATTATTATCTACTTAATAACTAAGGAAGAATATGGAGAACACGTTAAATGGGTCTTAAGGAGACTATAAGAAGAACAGATGCTAGTAGCAATTAAGAAATACGAGTTCTTTATTAGGAAGACTAATTTTATTAAATTTATTATTAAACTAGGCTAACTTAGTATAGATCCAAAAAAGATTAAGGCTATAGTAAATTGGTAAGAACTAGAGAATATTACGCAGCTAAGATCGTTCCTAGGGTTTTATAATTACTGTAGAAGATTTATAGCGTAATAGTTAAAGGATATTAAACCATTTACGCAATTAACGAAGAAAGAAGAACTATGGGTATAGGGAGACGAACAGCGGAAATTGTTTAAAGAAGTTAAAAGGTTATTTACCCAGGAGCCAGTTCTTAAGATCTATTAACTAGGATTAGAGACGGTTGTAGAAATAAATATATTAGACTTTACACTAGGGGCATACTTTATATAAAAATATTAAGATAGATAGCACCTAGTGGTATACTATAGTTGGAAGATAACACTACTAGAGTTAAACTATAACATCTATAATAAGGAGTTATTAGGTATAGTTACAGCACTAAAGAAATAAAGAGCATTTTTATAAGGCACAGAGAAACCATTTATAGTTAAGATGGATTATAAGAACCTAATAGGATTCCTAATGATAAAGGAACTTAATTAAAGATAGGTTAGATAGGTAGAGATGCTTACGGAATACTATTTTAAGATTTAGTATACTAAGGGTATAGACAATATACGAGCAGACGCTCTAAGTAGAAAAGCTAAATTACAAAATAATAAGAAGCTATTAGGGGCTTTATTACGAAAAGACACAGACGGACTAATTAGATATAATTATCCAAAAATTGTAGTAACTTAAGAGAGTAACGAATTAGGAAGAGTTTATAAAACACTAGAAAGCTTTTAGGTATAAAGAATCTTTAAAGTATAGCTAGAGGAACAGTTAGAATATTTAGGAGAAGAAGTATTGTATAAATATAGAGAAGCAAAGTATATCTTAAGGAGTATAGCAGAATACTTTATGGAAGATTTCTATAAGGGAATAATATAAGGATATAATGGAGCTATAGGCTTAGTATTAAGACTCTAGGAGGAGTATATTATTAACGGAATCTGGGGCTTAGCGCGAAAAGTTATAAAGGAGTGTTTAGATTGCTAAAGGAATAAACTAACGAGGTATAAGCTATATAGAGGGCTATAACTTATTAAAATACTAGAGAGACTATAGAAGGTTATATTATAGGACTTTATTATTAAGTTACTAAAGTTAAGAGATCCTATTACCGGATAAGATTATAACGTAATCTTAGTAATAGTAGATAAGCTTATAAAGTAGGGATACTTTATAGCATATATAGAAGAAATATTAGTAGAAGATGTTGCTAGAATCTATGTTAAGGAAGTATTTATAAGGTATAAAGTACTAAGTAAGATTATATCGGACAGAGATCTAAGATTCGTAGCAGTATTTTAGGAGGTATTCTTAGCGGAATAAGGAGTTAGAGCAGCAACTTCTACTATATATTATCCGCAGATAGACGGTTAAATAGAAAGATTAAACTAGACACTAAAATAGTATCTAAGNCATTATATTAATCACGCNTAGAATAATTAGGTATTNTTANTACTAGTTATATAGTTTATATANAATATAATACCNTAAGAAGGAATAGGCATATTACTATTTAAGGCAAATTACGGATATAAGCTAAGAATATTATTATTACTATAATAAGTAAAGAAAATAAGTAGCACAGCTAAAGAAAGGATAAAGACGTTAATAAATCTTTATATAGACCTTATAGAATTAGTAAAGAAAGTATAAAAGAGAATAAAAAGGTACTATAATGCTAAGAGATCTAAGGGACTAGATCTTAAGGAGGGAGATAAAGTATGGCTACTATACAAAAATTTTAAAAGTTAACGGCTAAGTAAGAAGTTAGACTACGTTAGATTAGGACCTTTTAAAATTAAGTAAAGGATTTCACTGGTTATATTTAAGTTAAACCTACCAACCAAAATAAAGATCTACCCTATATAGTATATTATAATGCTAGAGCCAGTATATAGGAATGCTAAGCTACCGGTTTACGAAGTAGACACGTATAGAGGATAGGAAGAAGATAAATAGTAAGTTTTAAAGATCGTTAGTTATAAGGACGTTAACAATAAAACATAGTATAAGGTTAAGTGGATAGGCTATACTAAGACTACCTTGGAACTACTAGAGAATTTAAAGAACGCTATAGGAAAGGTATAGGAGTATTAGAAGAGATTAGGTTAGACAGCATTAATAAAAAAGGATCGCCAAAAAATGAGTTACCTAAGGGGGACCTAAGAAGAGCAGTTGCCGAGCTACTCGGATCTATTTTCTTCTCTATTAGAAGAGAATCCGTTCTTTTATTACTAAGTTCCTATAAACCCTATTTTATAAGTTTCTATTCCTTAGAATAAACCTTTTTATAGACCTTCTTAAGACGGATTAACCGAGTAGACGTAGCTAGGCGAGAGTTAAGGGCTCTTTACTAAGCTTTAGCAGCCTCTTATTTAGCATTATAGGAATAATATAACTTTGCTAAAGTAATAGACAGTTTATTATCTAGCCGCGTAGCAGTAAATTAAATATAAGACCCTAAGATAAATTAATTAAGGAACTAGATAACTATTAAGGATAATAGGTTATGTATATTTAGTATTAGAGACGGAGTAAACGTTATAAGATAAATAAATATTTGCTTTAGTGCACTCTAAATAAGAGGACGGTTGTCGCGAAGATGGACTCGCTAATATAATATAGACTAACCCCTCTTTTAAATAACGAGAATATGGAGATAGTATAATCTCACTAAAAGATAATATTATAGCAATAGTGCGAATATAACGAGCAGTTAAAGGAGAGGAAATTGCTTTAGGTATAATAAGTAACAATATTAACCAAATTAATTAGACGGATATTACATCTCTAGTAAATAACTTAGAGATATTAGGAATCTTTAAGGACAAAGATAAAGAGGAGGGAGATAGTATTACGAACGCTTTAAGTATGATATTATAACTACTTAGAGAAGAGACGAAAGAAGCTAGTTAGTTAATTTAAGCACGGTCTAGGATAGAGCCAATAGAGCTATATGACGAGGAATGGTAACCGAGGTTACGTGACGTAATCTGTATAATCTGAACGATCTGTGTAATCTATAATAGAGTAGATAGAGCATACGTATATTATATATAAAAAGGATTTTATAGGAGTACGGTTGTGTATTTAAGGACCCTTAATCCCTACCTAGATAGTTCCTTCCTTATAGTAATTCTTAGAATATAATTAGAGTTAATCTGTTAGGCAACTACTCCACTAGTTATTATTACGTTGTTGACTTTAATTTGCATTACCTATACACCTAGCCTATTAACGAGCCTATCGTAGTACTTGCTATAAGGTTCCGTTATAATAAGCTTATTTTACTACTTTTTCTACCTTCTTTTTATAGCTTTTAAGCGCTGCTAATTTATATTATCTAGCTAGTAAAGCTTTTTATTTAGTTTGTCGCGGGTAATAGATTCTATAGGTAGTTAAGCAGCTACTATATAAGACTCCCTAAAGGCAGCTATAAGAGTTTTAGCTAAGCGTTTACTAGTAATAGCTAGATCTTATATACTATAAGCCACTATTTAACTAGTTTATTAGTACTTCTAGCTTTAAGCAAAAGAAGTAGAGCCTTCCTTAGTACCTCCTTTACCCCCCCTTAGTATCTATATACTAACTAGCAGTATCTTTATCCTTATCGCCATTAAAAACCTTACCTATTGTCACGGAACCCCACCGCAGGGGCCTCTATAGGAGAGCCCCGTGCTCTCGCGTATACCTTACGTACAGCTTATATTAGCTACGCGTAGGTATATTACCTCCTTACGCCCTCGACCCTTACAATTAATCGCGCAACGTCTTATAGACTCCTCGAATACATATGTCTTATAGCCACTACCCCCGTCCCGTGACATTACGTTGTGCCTTTTTACTACTAATACCTAGCCTATAACTAATTCTACGTCTCTGTAATACTATAGGCGCTGCTAAAAGCAGTGTGCCTATAAGTTACCTCACTTTATACTTCTAAGGAACCTATAATAGTAAGATAATATTCCTTACTAGCTACTATATTAAACCCAAAGAACAATCTAATACCTATACTTAACCTACGACGCCAATTAATCCTAGGAGAATTTGATTTATTAGCCCTAGCCTTAACCCCTAAGGAGATGGACACTAATAATATCTTATCTTTTATTAACTATATAACTACGGATAAGTAAGTAAAAGGGCTACTACCTATTAAAATTAAAATACAAGACGCCGAGACGTTTATAAAAATGGTAGCATAAGAACCTAATAAATACTACCGCCTTCTATAGAACTACTACCTAAAGCTTATATAAGCCGAGATGCGTACTACCTAAGATCGCGATATTATCCAAGACCTATAAGCTCGTGAGGCGCTTGCTAATAACATGTGTTAAGAAACTAAAGACAACCTCCGTGTGTTTAAACGTGACGTCTAATAGTTAAAGAAGGCTGAGATTATACTTATTGCTACGGTTACTAAAAGAGAAAGTATAATTAAATACCTATAATCTTAGCTTAATAAGTATATTTGTAATAACGCCAGATACCTCTTTACTGTTACGGCACTGGCAGAACTTGGCAGAACTACGCACCGGTAAGTTGCCATAGATTGCCGCATATTGCGGTCACGTGACGCGAAGATCGTATATAGCTTTGAGCGGCGCTCCCCTTCTTCTCCTTTCCTTTCTTTAGCTTTAGATTCTCGTTTATAGACAATCCAATTGTATAGGCTTGCGCGACCATTTTGCCGTACTTATGTCTCGATTGACTAAGTCGCTAACATTTACTGTATATAACGCCACTTAAGTTTCTACGCCCCCGGCAACTTTACCTACTTAACGCTTAATAGAGGGTTAGCGCTAAGCAGCCTTACCTAATAGGAACCCCTACTAAAGCGATAACGAAAGCTATAACGACTAAACCTAAGCTACCACTGTAGGGTCTAATGTACGTTACCCTAATCCCCTAGTTTTTTAGGGAGACCGCAAAGAATACAGCTACTAAAAGATGTAAATCCGCGAGAAACTAACTTAGAGCGCCTGCCTTTTTCCTATAGAAGATATTAAGATTGGCTATATTATCGGGCGAATAAAGGGTATACTATTTAACAGACTCTTTACCTAATAGAAGACTAATAGCCCCTAGAAGTGGCAGTCCCACTAAAAAGTCCTTAATGATTTTAACCTAATATACCGCGACTATAACCTACTAGCCACCAACCGAGCTAAACTACGTGCCCTAAAGATAAGCCCTACTAAATTATTTAATAAGTTCTATGTTAAATTCTAGGAATATACCGGAGCCCTTACCCGAGACAATACTAAAGACTAGGAAGATCTCCTTAAAAAAGTCACTTATCGCCTTAGTTACGTAGCCGCCAGCCACAATTATAATAATGTTTATAATATGGTAGCAGCCATACAGAAGATTAAACGACGACTAAATTAGATCGCTACTATAAACCTTCGCCTAAAGACCTCTCTACAGAAGCCCTCCGGACCCACTAAACCACCGATACCTACTACCCTAAGCAATACTACTGGTCCTAATATTAACCTTTCTATACTAACCTTCCTATAGAAGCTACTAGACAAAGAATATAAGCTACTCTAAAAGTTAAAGCGTTGCTATAGATATCGTTAAGAAGGCTATTATAGCTATAGCCTAAACTACCTAATAGCTAGGTTTAGCAGCTGCTGCCTAATACCTAACCTAGTACCTTAAACACTAAATACGTTACTATATACCACTACTATATAAAATAAAGACGTAGTAATAGCGGTAAAGTTAGATACGGAAACGGAAAACGCTAAGTTCTAGCCCTAAGTCGTAGGTTAGGACGCCCTAATAATAAGGGGATCTATATATCGGCCTGCTTAATAGATAACTTAGTAAAGATAAATAGACGGAAATAGATAGTTTTACCCGTAATAGGAACTACTGCCAAAAAATAATATAAAAGCCGTTCTATAATTAATTGCGGAGCTACTAATAAATTTATAGATACCTAATTTATGCGCACTTATAACCTATTTACCTTACCCCTTACTAAAGCCCGCGCCCTATAACTTGCCAACGGTAGTTATACCGCATAGAAGATTACCTATATGGCATAACTCCACCTAGATATAAATGGGCACTAGGAAGAACTCTAGGCCTATATTACACTATTTGCTAACTACCCTATTATCCTTAGAATAAACTGGCTTAAATAATATAACCCCGCTATTAACTGGAAAAAGAGAGAAGTAACCTTTAACTCTAAATACTATAGAGAGACCTGCCTAGGATATAGCCTAGCCGCCTCTATCTACTCCCCAGGATACCAACTTAAGGAACCCCTTATTACCCTACCTACGACTAACTGCCACTACGTAAGTGCCGCGGCCTTCTACCGCATAGCATATAGGAAAGGCTGGACCGTTACCGCAGCCTCCTAATTATAACTATATAAGCTTAATAAAGAATAGGACTACGTCCTCTATAGTAATAGGATAGATATAGTTGACCTCCTAGAAAACGATACCCCCGTAGAACTTTACGGACTTTTACCTTTAGACTTTAAGAAGTTTATAAAGCTTAAAAAAGGACTTACTAATAAGGAACTCCGCAAGCTCCTTCTTAAGAGGTACTATAACTTTATTAACGTGTGCTTATAAAAGAGCGTAGATATACTCCCCCCATATTAACCTAATAACTATGCTATTAATATTAAATAAGGAAAAACGCTACCCTATAAGAGACCCTACCTAATGTTAAAAGATAAACTTCTAGTTATTAAAAAGTATATTAACGAGCACCTTAATAAAGGGTTTATTCACCCTAGCATATCCCTAGTAGTTACCCCTATCCTCCTTACTAAGAAGCTAGGAGGAGGTATTTAATTCTACATTAACTATAGAGGACTTAATACTATTATAATTAAGAACTAATACCCCGTACCGCTTATACATAAGACTTTTAAGCGGCTTAGCTAAGCCAAAATCTATACTAAGCTTAATATTATTACCGCCTTTAACCACCTCTAAATACGAGAAGGTAATAAATGGAAAACCGTATTCGTATTACGCTTTAGCCAATTTAAATATACCGTTATGCCCTTTAGCGTATATAACGGCCCAGGCAGCTTTTAAAGCTATATTAATAACGCCTTACGGGACTACCTTAACGACTTCTACTCTGCGTACCTAGACAATATACTTATTTATAGCGACGACCCTTCTAAGTATACTAAGCACGTTTAAAAGGTCCTATAGCGCCTTAGGGACGTAGGACTTTATATTAATTTAAAGAAGTATAAATTCTTAGTTATAGAAGTAAAATACCTTAGACTAATCGTTACTACTAAGGGTATCTATATAGACCCTAAGAAGGTACGCATAATTACCAAATAGCAAACCCCTAACTGCATTAAAGACGTATAAGCTTTCCTTAGTTTCGCTAACTTCTATTAAAAATTTATATATAACTTCTTAGGTATTATAGCACCACTTACAGCAATAATACGAACGAAGGGCTTTTCTGTAAAAGGAAGAAAAATATATCTACGTTTTATCTAGACGCCTAAATATAAGAAGGCGTTCTAAGACCTTAAAGATACTTTTACTAAAGCACCTATCCTAGCTCACTTTATACCAGGACGATAACTTTATCTTAAGACTAACTCCTTAGACTACATTAACGTAGGCGTCCTCTCCTAAATGGGCGACGATGGTTTCCTCCACCTAGTCGCATTCTATTCGTCTAAGCTTACACTATAAGAATATAACTACAAGATCTATAATAAGGAACTTCTCGCAATTATATAAGCGTTTAAAGAATTCTAACTAGAACTCTCCTTAATAGAACCTAACTAGCTAACTAAAGTCCTTACGGATTATCGCAACCTTAAGTACTTTATAACTACGAAACAGCTAAACTAACGCTAAGCACGCTAGAATAAGTTCCTCTCTGGTTTTAACTTTAAAATCGTATATAGGCTAGAAGTATAAGGTACTAAGCCTAATAGCCTAATACGCCACTTATAAGACCTTCCTTAGTCTAAAGATAACCCCTATAACTAGTTCTAACAATAAACAATCCTAAAAGCACGGAATTTAGCCCTAGGTATGCTACCTATAATAGAGCTAACTATACCTTAGCTCTACACTATAGAACTAAAATTACCTCCCAAAATTAACGAGCTTATTACTATAGCATATAACACCTCTATTAACCTATTATTATATTAACTTATTGCCGTAAAGACTATTAGCGCCTATACGCTACTAATTAAACTCTAAAGCTTAGGCTAGATTAATATAGCAGCCTTAAAAGTAAAAGAGAATAGGCTCTATTATAGAGGCCGTCTATTTATCCCTAACTTAGAAAATTTATAACGGCAACTAATTTAAATAGCCTATAACCTCTAATTAAGCGGCTACCTAGGCAGAGGAGGAACCTATAAGCTTCTTAGCCGATACTACTTCTAGCCTAAAATAATAGACTTAGTTAAACACTTTATAGGCGCCTGCTACGGTTATAAGCGCGCTAAGGCCTTTAATATAAAGTACTAAGGACTATTGCACCCTCTACTAGTACCTATATAACAATGGGCAGATATTACTATAAATTTCGTTATTAACCTACCACCCTATAAGCGACATGGCCGTACCTATAAGAATATCCTTATAATAATATACCGACTTATAAAAGAGCGCCACTACGTCCTAACTAAAGGTATAGCCGTTAGCGATATTACTAACGCCTTTCTTCGCGAAATTTACCGATTATATAGGTTACCTAACTTAATTACGTCTAACTAAGGCATATAGTTCGGCTCTAATATATGGAGACAAATCTGCTAACGCCTTGGCATCTCCATTAAGATATCTACATCCTTCTACTATAAAACTGCTGGGTAACTAGAAAACGCTAATGCTAGTATAAAAGCGTACCTACAATAGGTAGTCGCCTATAGTTAAAATAACTAGGTAGATTACCTCCTACTAGGTGAATTTGTAGCGAATAACTACATCTTAACTACTATAGGACTTACCCCATTCTTCGCGAATAAGGGATATTACCCCTAATCTGGCATAGAACCACTAGAACCTATTAATAAAAAACTGCTATATAGAAAACGCCTTAAAATGCTACTTACCGACTAGCATATAGATTATATAAAAAATCTACTTAACTACTATAAGGGAGAAATGGCCTAGGCTTAAGCAAAGTAGGCCTACTTTGCTGACTATTATAGAACGCCACCACCGGAGATACGTGTTGGCGACTAGGTATAGCTAGATATATACAATATCTCTATATAGAGGCCTATAAAGTCACTTAATTATAAGAACCTCGGCCCCTACCTAATTAAATAAGTTATTAATAGGGGAGCCGCATATAAGCTAGAGCTCCCGCCTACCCTAGCCACCCATGGGATATGGCCTATATTTTACCTATAGCTACTATACCTTTACTAGCCTAACCCCTTACTAGGGTAGATATAGCCTAAACCCCTACTAGTACTAATCTAAGATAAGAACGAAGATAAGAACTATAAGGAGTGGACTATTAAATAAATTATTAACTCTAAATACTTTAGTAAAGGCAGAGGACAACGGCTCTACTATAGAGCTATATATATAGGATTCGATATAAATTAGCCAGAATAGCAACTATAGGAAGACTTTAAAAATGCAAAGGATCTAATTAGTAACTTTTACTACGCAAACCTATAGAAACCGGGCCTAAGCAGAGATTTTATACCTAATCCTCTATAGAAGCCCTTATAGAGTTAAACCGTTATACATTACTATATAGGGGCAAATTACCGTTAGATTGCCGTTAGATTGCGGCAAAGTATAATTATATAACTGGAATATCGTTAAGATATCCAGGAACTTTAACCGGCGGTTAAAGTTATCTAATTAGTTGGATTTTTAGATGCTAAGCCTTATTATATAACGTTGTTTTAAGCCTTTAGCAATACCCCCCTTTCTTTTTTTCTATACCCTAAGTGTCCCTTTTATATATATATAGTAACCACAGCGTCGCCGGAGCTCCGCCTCTATAGGAGGGGGGGNAGTGTTACGGAACCCCACCGCAGGGGCCTCCATAGGAGAGCCCCGTGCTCTCGCGTACACCTCGCGTACAGCTTATGTCAGCTACGCGTAGGTATATTACCTCCTTACGCCCTCGACCCTTACGATCAATCGCGCAACGTCTTGTAGACTCCTCAAATACATACGTCTTGTAGCCACTGCCCCCGTCCCGTGACACCTATATAACGCTTCTCCCCTAAGTGCCAATGAAGATTGGCCCTTGTTCGTTCCTTTATAGCCAGCTACTTAAGCATTTAGGCGCGTCTTTTAGAAGGTTTAGATATAATATTATCGCGCTTAATAAGGATATTAAGATAAGAGTAATAATCGCTTTACCGGATTTCTTTACTAGAGGTATTATCTTCTGCTACCTCCATTTTTCGCTCCCTTATCTCTCTATAAAAGAAACTCTTTACTATATTTTAATTATAATTAGGGCCTCTAGCTAATTGTTACTTACGTACTAGAATCTTCTAAAACTTATCCTTTTTATAACAATTTAAGTCTATATAGTAGATATTAGCTGCCAGTTTAACTAGCGCCTTCTTTTTAAATAATTTTATATAAGTCTTCTTCCTCCGCCTATAGTTATCCTTATTACCGCTTAACTCTAATTTATTAGGACCCTATCTAGTACGGTGCGGCTATTCGGATAGCTGTTTGGATAGCTGTTTAGAAGCTTATTTAGAAGCTTCTAGGCGACGCTCTGCTTGCTTAACTTTATTATAAGCTTATTAAGCGATATTAAGGGGTTAGTTTGCTTAGTCGGGCAGGGTATAAACAGCACCAGCTTTACGTCGCATTTGTCACGGCACTGACCTCACGCGTTGTTGTGGCTCGGCTGAGCGTACGCGTATGCATGAGCACATACCTGACCCCTGAGCGACGTGTATATATACCACCTCACCTCCTACATAGATCCTTACACGACATCGTTTGTCAATCATATACAGTCACCTCGTACCTCGTACATTGACAGTCGGCACGTACTGTGACAGCATTTGCTCCACCAAATTAACCATTCGGCCTTCCTCGTGGATAGGATTAGAAGGTATAGCGGTAATAACAAACTATAGTAAATATAAAGGTAATTAATATAGTAAACAAAGTGTTATATACGCTTAAAGTTCCGTTAAATATTTTCATCAGAACTTCTATGGTTTGCCAAGAATTAACTCTGTTAAAAGACCTTACTAACTATATAATACTAGTACGTGCAGATCGCTGACTGATCGCTCGGTACGAGTTGAATTACCTTCCAACAGATACCTTTCAACGGTTTATCGAAACCCCCTTAATAGCTTAAGTACAGAGACGAACCGATGAGGAGGGAAGGGCTGCAAGCCCGAGGAGCTTATAAGGAGGTGCCAAGCCTAGCCGAAGGCTAGGCCTTGGCTACCCCTAAGAGCTCCTAGGCGATGCAGCCAGTAAGGGGCCAAAAGATCCCTTACAATTCCGCACTTATTGGAAAAGATGCATCCGATGGCTGTCCATCCAATTGTGCTGCGCGTCATGGGCCAGAAACGCAAGTGCATCCTGCAGCTAATAAGGATTGCTCGACGGGTGCCATGACCAGGATATTAAAAAGTTTGCCATAGCTGTGTGGTATGGAAGGCAACGAACGAGGCTGGAGAAAAGATCAAATGGTGCCTTGATCTACTTTAATTCTAAACTCTTATCCCTTGTACTTAGAGATGTGGCCTGTGCACGCGATCAAGGAACATCAACTTCCTTACGTCAAAAGGCCTCCACGAACCAAATTTGGGTGTAGATTATATCGCATACCCCTCTGCAAGACGGGACCGTGTTGGCAGGAGCACGTAAATCGACTCAACACCAAAGAGTGAAGCTCTATATATAATATATTACGAAATTTAACATATTTATAGCGTATCTACAGGCCTTAGCTATTTGGCAGAACAATCGACCGCCTGAGTATGTAGCTTCCTGATTGGTGCGCACGGAGCACAGCTCTAAGGACGCGTTTATCAATGCAAGGGATATTAGATGATTCGGACTTCGTCAACGAGCGAGAAAATTTGGGGATTCTGGGTGCGGGGATGTGNCATGCTAACACACGTTCCTACCGAAGAAAGGCGTTGAAAAGCTCTCCGTGGCAGAACAGCCCCGACACGCCAAGCGGGAGACGAATCTAGCATCTTGCTTGGCGAGCCTTGCTGGCGATGAACTTGAAAGGCGTCTAGGAGGCGGGTTAGGCTGAAGTTAGGGTACTAGCTTCCAGGGCTGAGCCCGCTAGAATTCAGGCCCGAAGTGGGTTCTTCATTGCGCGTCGCTATGATGTATTGGGACCTCCTATCAATTATAGTCGCGCTCATATAATAATGACCAGCTGAGTAACGCGGTTTGCTAGGGGTTGAAGTCCGAAGAAATGAATGCAGGAGCACCAGGCGAGCATTGCTTAAGCAAAGGGTTACAAGGATGGCGCCAATTGAGCAAAAAGACGCAGGTGCCACCAGAATCAAGTGCAATTGAATGTTGCTGGGAAATCCCTAGGTTGTTAGAATGTTCGAGAGGTTAGCGGCCGCGCGGTCTGCCCTTCAAGGCAGAGTTGGAGGGGTTGGAAGCGGCGGATAGCAAAGCAAAGGGGTTGAAGTACAGGAAGGGTTCTATCGGGTCGCATAAAGAGCAGTGCGAAAGCGTTAGTGGAGCAGGCGTCGGGAGCTCGTCGTGAGAGTGAGAGTCCGAATTCACAGCAGGGAAGCGTCATGGCTTGGCGGAGNCATGGCAGATGATCAAGCCCCAACGGAGCCCGAACTTCTGCGTTCATCAACACCATAACACACTCTCGAGTTGCACTTACTCCTTACTTACTGTCAGTGTAAACAGCATACCAACACCCTCCTCCAATATCAACCGCCGATTATCGTGGTCTCTGCCATTACTCCGGTCTCGTCCAACAATCTGCCCCCCTCCCTCTCATCTTCGCCGAAACGAAGCGCCAGCTGGTTTCAGACATCTGTTGCGAAAGCCGCATCAGCTCGCACGTTGTTGAGACGCCGATTGCTACTGTAAGTCACTAGGCGCTCAAATGAGTGCCCTCGAGGAACCCAAGCCTACCCCTCCTCTCGCACCTAGCCCTCGCAACTCATCGGTTCCGCTACTGAGCGAAAGCAAGTCGTCAGATGAGGATAATGAGCAATCGGGCCTGATTGCTAAAGGAAAGCGTAAGATATTCAGATTAGGGAAAAAAAAGGAAGGCGAAAAGACTGGTGGTGGCTCTAAGGCTATGCCTCCTTCAATCCCGACTCTCTCCGCCGATAACCCTTCAATATCCACCATGAGGCCTGTATCGCCATTACACTCTCCCCCACCTGACTACAGAGCTTCTCCTCGCGGCAGTCCCCGGATCCATCCTGCCGTCGCAGC
This sequence comes from Cenococcum geophilum 1.58, assembly GCF_001692895.1. Lineage (NCBI taxonomy): Eukaryota > Fungi > Ascomycota > Dothideomycetes > Gloniales > Gloniaceae > Cenococcum > Cenococcum geophilum. The sequence goes on from NW_027137638.1 coordinate 314,926, forward strand.
TTCTCCGAGCCGTAGGTATCGCTCTTCCTCTCCAGGCCTCCATTCCCCTGCCTCATCACAGATATTCGAGCGCAATGTGCAAGAGAATACATTATCCGGCGAATTGTCACCTGCCATTCCATCCCATATACAAACGGAGGATCACATACCACCAGTGTTGGAAGCTTCGTCTTTGGCTATCACGGACGACCACCTAAACCCAGACGATGTGGAAATCGTCATGCACTCAGCCCATCAGCCAGCCTCGGCTGCTGTAGCTGGAAGCATCAGTGACTCACTGCACTCACCGATGCAGGACGATTTTATCGGACATCAAGATGCAGATGACTCAGCCTCCAACTACGGCTCGCTCGACACAACTGACGTGCGTCGTCTGAGCTTTATATCATTTGCAGACGTTGTTCAGGCCGAGCACGCTGAAAACAGCCGAGATGCCATGCATCTCATGAGCCTATCGACAACGACGGCAAACCGCTCACCGTCACCCGTCCGATCGCCTGCATCCTCACACGGATTCAGTGCATCTCCACCTACCAGTGGAGCAACGTCAGTCAAAGGCATGGATGCGGTATCTCCTAAGGGACCCCGAGCTCCCGGCAGCCCGACTACTACACATGGTACACATAGCCCTCCGTTAGGCGGTGAGCTCACGATTGAGACAATGCGCCAGGCTTTACGAAGGACAGGAAGCGGTGATCTCAGTGGTGCTCGAAGCCAGCCACTGAGCGCCGTCAGCCTGGAAGATGGTTCTGCCGACCAATCTCCATTCAAATGATGGCACGTATACGACAGCTGTTTGGGTTTTCGCTGGGTGGTTTGGTAGAGTCGAGACTTTTCAATAATAAGTTTTGAAACGCGATGGCTGACGGCGGGTTCTGTTCGCGGATAGCGTTGAGGCCGTTTTATTGGGCGCTGTGGAGCCTCGGGATATCCAGTTGAGTCGGGGCCATGTCATGTTTTAATGTGGTTTACGTGGTTTCTTCAGGGTCACGGACTAAGAGCATTGGCGAATCGATGATTGGGTACTGTGCGATATACGCTATACATGCAATATACTCTCTTTCTCTTTCTCTCGATTGGATGTAAGTCGCACAGGCAGAAGAACAAAGGAATACAACGTCTGATCGGCGCATCGTTCCTGAAATGGTGAGCAACCGTTACGCCACGAGCCCAAAACCTCGTGGCCAGCAAGGATTTGCCCACCCAAAGAGGGCATGTTGTTACGCTTGGAGATGCAAGCAAAAGGTAGATAAGCACAAAGGGGCAGGCCGCCGGAAGCTGAAACGCAAATGACGATGGGCATGAAGAGGGCCTTAAGCGTTTAATATACCTTCCTAATGCTACAGACTCTGCCGTGCTGCCGTGCAACCATTAGGCCCATCAGTCCTCGTCGCCAAGACCTTCGCTACGACGAGGGTCCATTCCTTCGTAGATTGCCTGAACACATCCTCCAGAAGCCTCTAGGGTAAAAGAACCTGAAAGACTCCCAGCCTGCCAACCTACCTCGACATGCTGTGGCGTCTTACGACTGCCCCAAGAGCCGCTTGACGTCTGCCCGCACAGCAGTCGAGTGCATTTTGCCACCCCTTCGTCTGTTTTGGCCAGAGGACGATGCGCCGCTCTCATCTGCACCCCAATCACGTCCGCCTCTGCCATTGATACTCGCTCCAGCGTCGACAGGTCAGCTTGCGGTGCTACTGCGTTTTTGGCCACCGCTAATGACAGCAGCGTTGCGAGCAGGAGCCGCCTCGGACCACACGAATGCTTCCAATCCGACGCGCACAGCATATCCCTTCCTAAGCTGGCTTTTGTCTGCTGGCATTACAAGCCTTCTACCTTACAGCGGCGACACCGGAATTATAACACGACGCACGGGGAGTATACCGACTCAGCGAGAGGATAAGCTGCTAGTTTTGTCCAGGATACCCTTCTTTTGAGTAGCCGAGCAACACCAATGGAGCAAGCAAGACAGAATCGGCGGAACAGGAAGGGTAATGGCCTACACGATCCCTCCCGCACACATGATAATCTCCGAGAAGAAGCAGACTCGCAGACTCGCAGTCCATATTCGTCTGCTACCATCCGTGCAGTTACACCGGAGTCTATTCCGGAAGATGGCATAGCGAAGCAATCCTACTCTCGAGATGCACGGATAACATCTTCACCGCCCGTATCCCCGCGCACTGTTCGCGATAATCCCAGGAGTGCCAACCCGCGCGCTTTTGTGGCGCGATCCAATTCTAATGAAGGCGACTACTCGCTCAGAGGTATGAGAGACTCGCAGACACGGCCACGGACCAGAACGTTGGAAGAAAGGACCACCCGTGATAAATCACCACCAAATCTTTTCCTGACAAGCCGTCATCGCATAGGCTCAGTGCACTCGACCGGCCCTGCTAATTATCAAGGCCTAGAAGAGGCTGTGACGTCTATAGGACACCCTTCGACCATTTCTCCTCCAACCCATTCCTCCTCGCGAGCCTCCAACGCAAACCGTAGTCGATTTGTCAAGCAACCTCCTCGATCAGCCTCCCCAATACCTCATACTATAACTGCCACAACTGCTCAGCCGGATTCCTGGATATCGCCAGTTCCCGCATCAGATGCTCGAAAGGTCCTGAAGCTTATGAGATCCACGTGTGGGCGGATGCAAGGTATGCTTGCTTTCCGAAGGGGAGAGAGTAATCCATGGTCACTGTCATACTGCTACATAAACGAGGAATCGGGCAGCTTAGTATATGAGCCAAAGAGCGACAACTCATACCACAGGACGCTTGTCCCGGATCTTAGAGGTTGTCGGGTCAAGAGCGCATACGACGCAGAGTCTTACACGGCATTCATTGACGTCTGTCTACATAACTCAAGCTTGGAGGTACATCTAAGACCTCCAACGCAGGAAGAATTCGACTCTTGGTTTGCTGCACTGCTGTGTTGGCAACCTATCCGTCCAAAAGGAATACAAAACAAAATGGCGAAACCACAAACTCCACTAGTAAATGAGCGTCGACTCATCGATAGCCGGAGGCATTCTGAAGTATCTCTACTCAAGGAGGCCCCAATCATTAAAGTTGGAAAAATGATTTACTGGGATACAAATGTTTCTTATAGTAACACTGGAACACCCAAGACGTCATCAAGGCCAAAGGCATACAGGGTACAGAGCTTCGGATCACGAAGGTGGAGAAGGGTATCATGCACTTTGCGTGAAAACGGAGAGCTAAAGCTCTACTCTGATACTGATGTGACTTTGGTATCTGTAGTCCAGCTGTCTCAACTCTCTAGATGTGCTGTTCAACGCCTGGATCCTTCTGTACTTGACAATGAGTTTTGCATTGCCATATACCCGCAGTACACTTCAACCTCTACCTCTTTGTCGCTCTTACGGCCCATATTCCTATCCCTCGAATCACGCGTACTTTACGAGGTTTGGATTGTTCTACTCCGAGCCTTCACTATTCCACAATTATACGGGCCAAAGCAACCCTCACTTAATGAGGATTTGGCCTCACCTCAAAGTTTTACATCGGCATCTCTAGACATGTTCCGGATGGAACGCTCTCTCTCGATCCGCGTAATAGAAGCCAGACTGATGCCGCCCATAAGCCCAAAAGTTGCGGATTATAACGTACCAAATCGACCCTCTTCCGGAGCAACGAATAGCCCCGGAGGATACTACATCGAAGTTCTATTAGATGGAGAGACAAGAGCCCGGACAGCAGTTAAAAATGAAGGAACAAACCCGTTTTGGCGGGAAGGGTTCGAGTTTCTTGATCTTCCTGCAGTGCTTTCTACGGCCTCTTTACTTCTCAAGAAGCGGCCGCCGAGTCAGAATCACAGCGAGCGTGGAGCTCCTCACGACCCGAAGCCAACCTCAGATGCGTTTAATTCCTCCGAGGGCACAGGTGGCTATACGGGCATCTCTTTCGATCAAACCTGTGGCAAGGTAGATGTGTACTTGGATGATCTCGGGCCTACACAGGAGTTAGAGAAGTGGTGGCCTCTTGTTAACATGTATGGGAACAGCGTTGGAGAGGTCCTAGTCAAAGTCAGCGCCGAGGAGAGCGTGATATTGATGGCGCGGGATTACCAGCCCATGTCTGAGCTCCTTCATCGATTTTCCAACGGCCTCACGTTACAACTTGCTCAGATGGTACCCAACGAGCTGAAGAGACTGTCTGAGTGCCTACTCAACATTTTTCAAGTTTCAGGCCAAGCAGGGGACTGGATAATGGCTCTGGTAGAGGAAGAAATTGATGGCACACTAAAAGAAACACCACCTAGCCGGCTAAGGTTCAACAGAAGGCTTGGGTCAAGCGACTCCAATGAATCATTTGGCTCCTCCAGCGACCGAGAACTATTCGTACGAGATCTTGGACACTCAGCGAAATTAGAAGCCAACCTGCTGTTCCGCGGCAACACTCTTTTGACCAAAGCACTAGATTTCCACATGAAACGGCTCGGCAAAGAGTACCTAGAAGATACTCTGTGTGAGAAGTTGAAGGAGATTAGCGAAGAAGACCCAGATTGTGAGGTAGATTCAAACCGGGTGCATTCTCAGCACGAGCTGGACCGGAACTGGCAAAGGTTGATCAACCTAACCGAAGACCTATGGAATGCGATTTATAACTCGGTTTCACGATGTCCGCAAGAGCTGAGGGTCATATTCAGACACATCCGGGCATGCGCAGAAGACCGCTATGGTGACTTTCTTAGGACCGTCACCTACAGCAGCGTCTCGGGATTCTTATTCCTACGCTTCTTCTGCCCTGCTGTTCTGAACCCTCAGCTCTTTGGATTGCTTAAAGGTGAGTTAAGCCCAAGTTGTATCGCACTGAGTATTATGTAACTAATTGAAAAGACCATCCAAAACCGAAAGCGCGACGGACGCTTACCCTAATAGCCAAATCCCTTCAAGGATTGGCCAACATGTCCACTTTTGGCGCCAAGGAGCAATGGATGGAGCCCATGAATGCCTTCCTATCTTCGCACCGGCAAGAATTCAAAACTTACATTGACTCAATCTGCTCTATCTCTTGTTCTACCTCAACCCTCTCACCGATTCCTCCTTCCTACAGCACGCCTCTAGCCATTCTCCAACGTCTGCCACCCACATCTCGCGAAGGTTTCCCATCCCTACCCTACCTAATAGACCACGCCCGCAACTTCGCCGCGCTCGTAGATTTGTGGCTCGAAAATACCACCGCATCAGCCCCGAACATTATATCTTCCGATGGCGACCTTCTCAAATTCCACACTCTTTGCGTCAGCCTGCACCAACGTACCCAAGACTGTCTCAACCGAGCGGAGCGCGCCGAACGCCCTTCCTCTTCTCTAAGCGTGAAATGGGAAGAGCTAGTAGAGCAGCTCGAGAGTTCCTCGAGCTTTGAACTACCTCCACACCATCGCAAAGGCAGCATCTCCACCTCCACTCCCAACAGTCCTACCGACGACGACATGCCCTCATCCTCCAGCACCAGCACGCCCATCACCATGAAAGCGACGCGGCCTCCGAAATCGCACCAGCAGAAGTCCTCCGTCAGCATGAGCGCGCCGTCCAACTCCGTCGCCTCCACAGCCTCGATCGTCGCCCCAACAGCCACACTAGGCTCCAGCCGGTACAAGGCCTGCATCGACAACGCGTCTGCATCGGCGTCCGCGTCTACGTCCGCGAACGAGGAAACGCCGCCCGGGTCTGCGGACGGCATGTCGACATCCGCGCTCACGTTCACCGCGAACCCGAATACGCACATCAATCTGTCGCATATCAGCGCGACGCGGCTGGCGTCTGGGACGCGCAGCGCGGGCGGGCGCAGCTTGGAGGGCAGTGATGGTGCGCTGAGTGGCGGCGAGGAATACACGACTGCGCTGCCGCGGTTCGGGGAGCGGGAGCGGGAGAGGGAACGAGAGAGGGAGCGCAAGGAGGGGAAGGGGTTCAGAGGCGTCTTGCCGTTTAAGCGGAAGCCGAGGGAGAAAGGGGAGAAGCCGGAGAAAGGGGATAAAGACAAGGATAAAGACAAAGACAGGGATAAAGGGGAGAGGAGTAGAGTAGAGAAGGGGGACCGGTAGAGGACAGGTATATTTCTCTTTTCTCAGCAAGAAGAGGGATTGCGTTTACGAAGTTCGGTTTGTGCACTAGCGATGGTTGCTTGCGTTTGCATCTTGGGACGAGGGTGGCGGCTGCTTGACTTCATTCTTGCTCGTTCATGGCTCTCAGGGTTGGATTGGATGAGGTGGGTTCCTAGAACGCTTCTTCGTTTCCTAAATCTTTTTGTTTTGCATTTTCCGGTGGCGATTTTCATTTCCCCTCAACGAACTCCCGTTTCCTCTTTCAAAACTATGCTTCTCAGCGTTCAGCGACGGGTTGTGGGGATGAAAGGGGCGGTTCCTCGGGGATCGGCTTGGTTCTGGTTTGGGGTCGGCGTGCGTACAGGTCGGCCAGACCACGCTAAAAGGTCGGCCCGATAGGCGAAACCTCCGCCCGCCACACCAAACCCCACCCTTCCCCTCCCAAACTGACCCTACCATCCACCCTATCTTTTCTTATATATCTATCTTAAATCTATTATAAAAATATTTTTTATATAATAATTATTACCTTAAAGAGCTATATAAGCTATTTATAGCTTATTTTATAGTAATTTTAATAGTTTAAGCTATTTATAAAGCCTATTTAAACTAAAATAAAATCCTATAAAGGTAAATAATAAGTTTTTTCTAATATATTTAAAACATGTTTCTAATACGTTTAGAATATATTTATAACTAATTATAAACCTATTTTAGCTATATATAATTAAAATATATTAAGAATTATTATTAAATATAATTTTAGTAGTTTAAGCTACTTTATTATAACTAAAAACTATATATCTTTATATATATAAATAAGGCTTAAATATAAATATAAATATATTTTATATATTTATTATTATATACTAGCTTTTATTACTTTTAATAATAATAATAATTATATATATATATATATATATATTAAAACTATTTACTCTCTTTATATTAGATCTTATATTTTATAAAAACTATTATAAATTCTAAGGGTATTTATAATATTTTTTACCCTTTATATTTAAAAGAACTAATATTATTAGCTTAAAAATATATATTTATATTTATTAAATTAATATAATAAATATAACTTTTATTTAGTACCTAAAGAGCTTAAATAATTCTTAATTATAAATATAATAAAAGGAACTTTAAATTATATATATTTAAAAATAGATTAGAATATGTTGGGATTACGGTGGGGGGGGTTTTGGTATCAATTGTATTCGTCTTGTTCTTCTCTCTCTACGTCTACAGGTGGAATTTGATGGATCTCCTGAGCTCGCTTAGCTCACGTGGTTAACCCAATTGGTTACAAGCAACCGTGTCTACTATATTACAGAACCTTATTCAGACAGAATATATTTAAAACTAAATTAGAACTAGATTAGAATTAGATTAGAACTAGATTAGAATATATTTTAAATTAGATTAAAATATATTAGGAACTTAATTTACTTTTATAGCTATATTTAACTCTAATATACTATTTTATAGCTTAAATTTTTTTTAATTTTAATTATTACTAAAGGAAGTATTTTAAATTAGAATATATAGTAAATATATTCTAAATATATTCTAAATATATTCTAAATACGTTCTAAATACGTTCTAAATACGTTCTAAATATATTATAACTAGTTACTTATAATAATTAATTTTAATTAGGAGGTAAGTTGTGTGGTAGAATAAGCGATTTGGGCTCGGTTGACCATACGACTTTGTATTTTGAGCTGGGGCTGCCCCGTACAGGGATTGTGCATTAGCGCTTATGGTAGGCCGACCTTTTAGCGTGGTCTAGCCGACTTGTAACCACGGGGTCGGCTTTTCCTTTCGGATCAAGGTCGGGTTGGAGTAAAACTCTTATTAGTGGGTGGGTTTGAGCTGTGCGGTTTGGGTGAGAGACATGAGTGCTTTAAGGAGGGTTCACGGTAGTAGTTACCAATCAGATTACACATCCAGTTTCGGTTTCTTGTGCTTGGGCGCTAAGCGCCTACTTTTGTGATTTATCCTATCTATACTTCATAATCGACTTCATCCATGCCGACATCATCACCTACGGATATCTGAAATATCGCTTATGGTCAGGAAAGCTTCAGAGTCATGCTCAGTCAAAGTTGAAGGCGTTCTTATACACGGCCTTTTCCTTCTTCCTCCGCTCCGCAACGCGCTTCTTCACAACCTCCAACTCCTTAGCCACAGCAGCATCGCCAGGCACGCACTTGTTCGCGGCCTCCAAATCCTCGATGGCATCCTCGTCGTTCTTCTTGCCAGCCTTCGCCAGCGCGCGCCGGTAGTACGCTTTGCCCTTCTCCGCATCCGTCGCGCCCTCGACCTCCAGCCCCTTCGACGCCGACGCAAGCGCGCCCTCAAAGTCCTTCAGCTTGATCTGCAGCAGCGCCGAGTTGGAGAAGAGCGAGAACTTCAGGCTCGCCATCTGCTTGCCCAGCTCCGGCGGGTCGTTTTCCAGCGGCTCCGGGTACTCGTGCAGGTAGCGCAGCGCCTTCTGGTATTTCGCGAGGCCGAGCTTCAGGTCGCCGCCCTTGAACGCCGTGTTGCCTAGGTCCTTAAGCTCGCTGGCGATCTTGAGGATCTCAGGCCCGGAGAACTCGGCGTCGGCGGACGACTTTTGGTCGTTGGGGTAATCTTCGTACGGGTCGCCGGTTGAGTCGGGGATTTTCTCTGTACATTTCGTGTAGTCTTCACCCTTGAGCTCACCGCAATCTAGAAACTGAGTTAGTTGTACTGGGAAGGAGGGTTTTGGGGTTGGTTCAGCGACGGGAATATACCGATAATGATGGCTTCCTGCAGTGGCTTGTCTCCGCTTTCCGTAGGGAGGTTTTCTATTTCCCGCACGATGCTCTTGCCGTTGATGACCTCACCGAACACTACGTGTTTCTTGTCAAGATGGGGCGTAGGAACCGTTGTGACGAAGAATTGGGAGCCATTAGTGCCTAAAATCTAACATCAGCCGAGACAAATCCACCAGCAGCGGGGCAGGATGCACTGACCTGGGCCAGCGTTCGCCATAGACAGTAAGAACGGCTTCTCGTGCTCCAAGGCAAAGTTCTCATCCCCGAATTTCTCTCCGTATATTGACTCTCCACCAGTCCCATTGCCCATAGTGAAATCACCGCCTTGGATCATGAATGACTTTATTACTCGGTGAAACGCGGAGCCTTTGTAGTGTAGGGGTTTGCCAGAATTTCCGTCACCCTTCTCGCCAGTGCAGAGGGCGCGGAAGTTCTCCGCAGTCTTGGGAACGACTGCATTAGAGGGTTAGACGGCGTCGTGACAGGGGAGGCAGGGGATTGCTCACTATCATTATACTGCAGGATTGTTAGCGGGGAATAAAATCATGGAGTGGGGAGCTGCAGCATCTTACCAGTTCAAAAGCTACCCTACCAGCTTCGGTGTTGCCGATCCTGATATCAAAGAAGACTCGACTGCGTGCTGTGGATGTATTAGAGCTTGTAATACTACGCTAGCGGAATGATGTATCACCTGGACCATTGGAAGCCATTTTGGAGGATTGTTATGTGGGAGAGGTTGAGAGAGATAAAGGGCTTGCAGTAGAAGTGAATTGGGAGCTATGTACGAGGAATTGGGTGAGGCTGAAGTTCAAATGCTCAGTCTAAAAGAGCTGGAAGGTTCTATACAGCAGCCAAGCCACGCTGCTAGGTGAGACGCCGCGCAACATACAATTTCAGGCAAGAACGTTTAGTTTAAGGACATCAGAGGCTTCAGCGCATGCTTACTTACTAGACCTATGACTCGGAAAGTACGGTTCCCACGCATCTGCAATACTCAACGAATGAATTTGGAGAAATTCGTGGTGGCCTGCTCAAGCGGGTATTTGATGTTTGTCTTTGTGCCAAACAGGAGGGGTCGCAAATGATTCGTCCAGCAGGCCTAGACCGGGATGCAAGTAATGTCTGTCAAACTGGTTTCAGGATGATAATAGGTTTCCTATTGCGACTTGAAGCCTAATCTATCTATCGAGAATTGCAACCAAAATCCTGCGCAATAGAAGGAAATTCGTAAATCAAAGGCAATTGAGGTTGCTGTTCTCGTGGATAATGCAGTTCTATCTAAGTTAAGATATAATCCAATATATAACCACGCTATGGACATCTACATGGTTTCCCAATGAAATATAGATATGTAAGTTCCTATTAAAAAAGCCCTGAGCTAGCCCTGTTTATAAGATATAGTATCTCAGCGTTCAGAATGCTATTTCAATGCACCGTCGATGATTGTGCGCGCTATCAAAAATACCTACTCAAGGAGTTCCGCCGAAATCTGGAATTCCTTTGTAATTCTCGTAAGATTGCCGACCAAATCATTCAATTCGACAGTTTGTCCCTCCGTATTTAAACCGCTGGGATTCTCCATTTTTGGAGGATTTGTATCAAGCTGGATGGTGACCTGATGAGCACGTTTGATTATTAGCTCTGCTCTGTGAGAGACGACTCATGAGAGTTTACCACGCCATCTATGCAGTTGAAGTCCACACCTACCGGTCCATCATTCACTAGGGTAACGTCCATCATGGCTGCGAATATGCCATCTTTGACTTTTTCCGGCTCGTACAAATCTTGAACCTTCTTGAAGAAGGACCGGTAAAGTTCCTTGGCCTTGACTCCGCTTGCAGATTGGTGGAAGTCTGGTTTATTGCCTTTCCTTGTCGAGGCGAGAAGTGTAAATTGAGACACTAAATAATGTTAGCTTCCTGCATAGTTGATCGGCGATATGACACCCACATACCACACAGTACTTCGCCTTTGATATCTAGAACATTCCGTTTCCACTACCAGTAAAATTGTGAGCTGAGATATCAACCGGTTCCAGCATCTCAGACAGCTTGCTTACGCGACCACCATTTTCATCATCCCACATCTTCAGTTTCAGAACCTTCCCCGCCATAGATTCAACATCTTTCTCAGTGTCGTCTTTGGATACTGCTGCAAGTACTAATATGCCTTTGCCGATTGTTGAGATGAGCTCTCCATCTACAGTGACGGAGGCTGATTTGACCCGTTGCAGCACGGCTGCGCTTAGTTAGAATACCGACGCATTATGGCGGTATGAAAGACTTGCTTCGCATTGTAATAGGATGGGTTGGCGGGGTAGGTCGATGTTTGCGCTGGAGGGATCTGAATAGCGGTTTCGTTGGCACCGAGCCTCTTCTGCTGTAACTTCTGCGCGCTAGTTGTATTTGAGTCGGCCACCTAGTTGAGACACACAAAACACCATAACGACGGGGGCTCTAGTAGAATGTAGGCGAGTATAGAGGGCGTGTGAGTGGTGGTGTAGGCTGTAAGGTGTTGGCTGCAAGGTGTTGGCTGCAAGGGCGAGTGAAAGATGAAACAGCGTTTCTTGGCGATCTCGCGCTAAGATAGCACTAGCGTGCTCCATGCGCAGCAACCTCAACCTCCAGAGTGAATATACGACTTTCAACATCATCCACCTCCAAGCCACCAGGAATATACGCGTGCTCGCTGACCGCTGAATGCGTATCTTCATCTAAACTAAACCGAATCTCCCAACCGGTCCCCCCGTACACTTCTCATACAAGGCTACATCATTACAATGGCTGCAAGAAAGCTAGCGAACGAGGTGGAGAAATGCTTTAAGAAAGTCGCTGAAGGAGTAGCGGCCTTCGAGGCTATTTACGATAAGATACAACAAACCACAAACCCGTCACAGAAGGAGAAGCTAGAAGACGCCTTGAAAAAGGAGATCAAGAAGCTTCAGCGATCCCGAGACCAGATCAAGACATGGGCAACAATGAATGACATCAAGGACAAGAAACCGCTGCTAGAGCAGCGGAAACTAATTGAAACAGTCTGTTACCTCCGGTCGATCTTCGTAAGTAGATCACTTGGACTTTGGCTGACAATGGACATAGCAAATGGAGAAGTTTAAGGCGGTGGAAAAGGAGATGAAAACGAAAGCATATTCGAAAGAAGGCCTATCTGCTGCATCGAAACTGGACCCCAAGGAGAAAGAAAAGCTCGAGGCGGTAGATTTCCTGTCAAATATGGTCGAAGAGCTGGAACGGCAGATTGAAACGGTCGAAGCTGAAACGGAGTCCTTACAAGTCACAATAAGAAAAGGCAAGAAGGATGGCGGGAAGGCCGACCGGATAGCGGAGCTGGAGAGGATAACAGAGCGACACAAATGGCATCAGGCCAAGCTGGAGTTATTACTACGATCACTTGAGAACGGCGGCGTGGAAACGGAGCAGGTAAAGGACTTGGAAGATAGCATCAGGTACTATGTGGAAAACAACCAAGAGGTTGATTTCATGGAGGATGACGGTATCTACGATGACCTAAATCTGCAGGAAGAAGAAGGCCTTTATGGTATGAACAACGAAGCAGACCGCGTTTCGTCACAGGATACACAATCGATACAGGATGACATTCCTGACGGAGAGCCGCGAGCCGCAAGCGTAGGCGGCGGGAGGCCGAAAAGTTCAGAACCCCCAATATCAGGTGCCCGACGGCCATCAACACAGCTTAAGTCACCACTACCGGCTCTTGCTACACTTCACACACCGTTGCCCAACGTCACAAATGGGGTGCCTGCAAGTAATATGAAACCCGCCCCACTTCCGACCAGAGCTCCAGGAGAACCATTAAAGTATGCTTCAGCGGCAGCTGCAGCTGCGGCAAGTGATAAGAATGGTGTTGGCATAGCACCTTTGCCTCCGCCACCTGGGGCAGCTGCGACGCAAGCTGCCAGTGGATTGGCGCCTTCCGGTCCCCGCATTAGCGCAACGACATCGCCATCATCAGTACACCCGCAGCCTGCTCAGCGACCAGCCGCTTCAATACCGGACAATGCTCCTAGTGTCCAAACATCAAATAAATCGCCTGCACCCAGCCACACAAGTGTTGCGGCACCAAGCACCGGGGCAGGCAGTATTCCACCAACGCCAGCAATGGAAAAGCTGGAGGGGCTGTCTAGGGCAACTTCCTCAGATGATGCAGGGCGAGCTTCCACAAGGAAGCCATTGGGACCAGAAAAGAGCGAAGAAGATGAGTCGCAGTCAACCACGCCACCATTAACGAATGGAGAGTCCCGTGCCGATGAAGAGGAAGATGAGTCGATATATCACCTTCCGTCCAGCCTCCAGGATCTCCTCGAATCATTCGAAGCAACCAAAAACGACATCACAGCCTCCTCCTCCAAGCCCCCCGATGAGCGCATGCTTGCAGCCTCAATGGCCACTATGCCAGAATCGGTTGACGCAGAAGCACCAAAACACTACAGGCCACAGAATCCATATCCATACACACCACCTCACTATCCCCAGGAACCATTGGCGATCTTTGATGACCCGAGGTTGTACTCGCGAATCGAGACCGACGCGCTGTTCTACGCTTTCTACTACCGTCAAGGGACCTACCAGCAATATCTTGCCGCAAAAGCACTAAAATCTCAAAGCTGGCGTTTCCACAAACAGTATCAGACATGGTTTCAACGGCATGAGGAACCAAAGTCCATAACGGAAGACTACGAGCAAGGAACTTATAGGTTCTTTGATTACGAGAGCACATGGTACGCTTTACTCACCACTTGGCACTTTCTATTCCCTTCAATGCGGGTCAATTGTGATGTTGGCATCCAGCGCTCATACGGACTTTTGACGTATTTTACCGCAAAGTAATTGACTGACGAAGTTTGTAGGATGAACCGACGAAAAGCTGACTTCCGGTTTGCGTACAAGTTTTTGGAAGACGAGCTATGAGGGACTACAAACAGCCTTGCTGCGGAATCTGCCCCATTGCTGTGTGGACCCCTATTGTATGAACATAAGGTAGCTATCGAATAAGCCTTGCTAAAGGCGGTATTTAGCACGGAAATATGTTCCATGACGTGACTTTTCTTTGCCCTTTGACCAACTGACCAGGTCAATTGGAATGAGAGATTCATTGTGCGTGAGACTAAGTCCTCAGGGCACTTTGACAAAGCTTTTGCATGTCGACCGCAGTACACAGATTGCGCAATAGTGAGGCTGGTAGTGATGATTTGGCTTGTGGATCCCTGTGATTTAACGAAGTACCTCATCTACCCCTCCCCTTTTCAACCTATATTTCTTGGCATTGACCTCCGTTCACACTGCCTCCAAACTATGGCAATGCTACATCACTCTGCACCTCCAGTGGCACTAATCCAGTTATATTTATGTCAAGTGTCTGAATGGCCAATTCCTCTGCTTCGGCGTCCCGATTAACCCTGTTCGCGTCATACGTCAAATTAAGGCAACGAGGCAACTGCACACGCTGTCAGCGCGTGCATTAAACAACCCATCAATCAAGACAGGACACATATCTACTTCGAGCGCTTTGGACGGTATATGAACAACCTCCCGCAACTGCCTTCTAATTTTTTCAGGCAACTTCTTGACCGGTGCGCGCGCCCACTCAGATCGGTGAGCAATCCACTTGCTTCCTCACAAGAGGGACAATGCCTCGTCCCTTCGGCTATGCGACAGGTCATGCTTCTCACGCCACTCGCTTCACCGCTCGATGCGAGCCGCTTCGCTGATTTCGCCGTTTGGATGAATTGGAGAGGGAGAGGACGAGGTCTGGGGAGTCCCTGAATCGTGGCCTGCCCTTGCCAAATCAGTTGACAAGGCTGTGGACAATTGGACACCTCATCAACGTGCTCGGAGCATGCAGGCAAGGCTGAATGTGAGGCGAAGTACTTTACCAGACTAACCTCCCAAGCTTGAGATCTTGTAATGTCCGCCTCGTTAACAGATGCAAGTGCAAGGAATTAAGCCATTGTTCTATTTCCAAGTCTCCGGTCTCCTACCAATACTTAGCAGCGGGTCAACGCCTCATTTTCTCGATATATCTGGAGTGGCTACTGACTTCCCGGGGCTGGCGACGTGTCGGCTCTTCACGAGACGCTTCACTCTGCAAAATCCTTCTCCTAGCATCAATTCCATCTCGGCGCAGTCCTAAATACATCTAAGCCATTGTTGACCGGTTCAATTTCACTTGATCCACGTACACCTGCCATCAGAATTTTTCATACTACAAACATTCATTGGATACTAAATTTCACCATTCATGAACCGGTGGGGAGGGCAGTACACTTGGATGCATAGGGATAATGCCTATATGACACGGTGACACCGTATACAAGAGAAAAGGATGATTAAGGCGTATTCAGGAAGAAGGCGCTGTTATCCACATATACCTGCGTAGAGGCTTGTTTATAAACGCCTCGAGCGCTTATTCCTTTTGAAACAACAACACCACTCGCGGGTTGCAGAATTGCGGGCGAATTATTTAGACCTGGGCAAGTTGGGCATCAGTGCATTATCTTTCTATAATCTGTTAACGCAGACGTAGATTGAATCAAGCTCATCACTCCACACCTCAACAGTCCACACCTCGCATCACGATGTCGAATCACCCACGGAGAAATGTAATTGGCTTGACCTTTCCCATTTGATTTAAATTTAGTTAACTTTTGATTAGTGGGAAACTCAGGGCCCTAATGACTACCATTATGCACATGAGAACACCAACCCTTACGTTCCCACTCGAGCTGCCCACAATCGAATTCTAGCACAGACGACACCCGGCCATTCCCAGGGCCTTAACGACCACCGTTATTCACATGAGAACACCAATTCTTACGAGAATTCCGTTCTCACCCGAGCTTCCCACAATCAGATTCTCCACAGTTATCCACATGAAAACACCAATTCTTACGAGAATTCCATTCCCACTCCAGCTCCCCACAATCAGGTTCTAGCACAAACACCCAGCCATTTACCACAGGGGCAAAGTCATATTACGCAAGAATATTCGAGTCACCAGCCAGAACCCCAGGCGCCTCAAGTATCTCCACCAGCAACAGGAGTATGGCCAACTCGTCATACTTATAACGAAAGTCCCCACCGTGAAAATGCATACAATTTCCTGGGACGAAATAGTGGAAGCCGAAACACGCTTCCCACTCCTAACTTTACTGTAAACCCATCTAATCCACGAGACCTCGATGGTAATTCAATAGATTCCCATAATCAGTCGGTGAGCCTTGATGATCAATCAGCGGACTACGGTGGCCCATCGGCTGCCCTTCCTGGTCAATCAAGGGACATCGATAGCCAGACGCCTTCATCGCCAGCGAATATGAACCAACTAACCCATGGTCATGCTCCTCAACAAACAAATATTTTTCAACCAGCCGATTTACGTGCAGAGGGCTCTTTATACGGGAACCAATCTGGATTTTCACTGTATCCAACTGCTTACAACAACGAGGGTCAAGACTGGGACCAGTCAGAAAGCCTAGTTGGCCTTGAAACACCATCTTCAGCGGCCTCACCGGGAGACGAAAAATCGGCGTCAATGAGTAGGTCTAGTAGTCGAAGCAAGCAGTACGTTAGATTGGTTCACTGCACATTTCATTGTTGACATCTCGTAGGAAAAATAGTTTCGCCTGTGACAACGAGGACTGTACCGCTTCATTCACTAGATTAGCCGATCTCCAGAGGCATCAATCGACTGTGCATACTAAGGAGAAGCTATTCCCTTGCTCTGTTAACAATTGCTCTAGGGTCAAGGATCGAGGATTCAGCCGACGAGATCATTTGACGGAGCACCTAAGATCTTATCACGCAATGCCCATACCAAAAAGGAAACCAGGACAGAGAGCGGCCCCAAATAGTGGAATGATGGGTTGAATGGATAGCACTGACCTCACTCAGCAACAATCAATTCCAAAGATGTTGGTCACTGCTAGGCCATAGCATCTCCATTTGGTGTGGACATACGCTACGCAAGCCGACGAAAGTTTCCTCCACTGGATCTATCGGTAACCTTTCCTGGAACTCCTGGACGGATATTTCTTCCTGGATAGCAATTTTGTTTTTCAACTCCAACGATAGTCGATGAGGCCGGATGCTCCTTTTTTCGCTTATTTCTGGTTCATTTCTTGTACTTCCCACTATTTCCGTGTGCGTATTTGTTTCTCTGTATTTTCTTATTGCACTCCTTTTTGCCATATTTTGGATTTGGTATCAATTGGCGTACGGAGAGGAATCAAGACTATGTTACGAAGATACCCAAGGGTGGCGGCTTCATCAGCGAATTTGGAATTTGGATACATTGATTAAGAAGGCCGCGCTTGTTCCCCTGCAGGACCGGCCTTCTTTTTCCCAATCTTGGTGTTTCGGTCCCAACTTCGGTTTTAATGTGTAGAGAGCATTTTACTAGGCATATATCAAACGAGACCCCAGCATCAGAAACTCGTTGGCAGGTGCCTTGATCAATCACAATCTTGCTGCCACAAATAGAGTGACTCATAAGGTAAGCCGTCCTGTACGACGTAAAAGTAGAAATATGCGGTAGGGAACAAATAAGTATTACTAGTGCATTATGACCACAACGAATATAGAATCAAGATTGGTTCGCATTGTTTTGCATTAGATTACACTGTATTGTATTGTATTGTATTGTATTGTATCGAACGGTGTAACTATAGACGCGCGTGCGGACTCGCTTTGTGCTTGGCGCACGGCCAAGTTTGTGACTCTCGCCTCTTTGTATCATCACCACCAACTACATCACTATTAGGCTACTGAAACCTCGCACAGTGCTCTAATATTTAGTCCCAAATCCTAACTCATGGAACTGCGACACCTACTTATATCTTCTGAATCCTACCAAACTTCATTACCTTTACAATAACCCAGCCTCACACACTTATCCGTGTCGAACCCCGCATTTAGTAAAGTCGGTGAAGAGCAACAGCCAGCTCATCGCTTGCAGCCTTCACCTGGCGCACTACTTTTTTCCTTCTTGTGGATACTGCACAAGCCACAGAATCCCACAATCACTACCAAAATGCACGATCTCCGACGGCAAGCCCTCGAGAGCGGCAAAACCGTGTCGCGCAAAGCCCGTTCACGAAACGCCTCGGCTCCATCTTCGAAGGCGAACTCAGCAGTGAACAGCCGCGCCAACTCTCGAGCGAACTCCCGGAACCCTAGCAGACATGGGTCTGACGATGAGGAGGGCTTCCTTAGCGACGGCACAGCGTGGAGGTGAGATGCAAAATTCCACTGTGGCAATTTTTTTTAGAGTTTCGGGATTTCGTGACATCACCTCGCGTCTCACGCGTTCACTCTACTACTAGTTACTAACTACCATGCCGCACAGTACCAACTCCATCGACGACATCCTCAACAACGAAGACGTCGACCTTCCGCCGGACGCATGGAAAGCCGAGCTCCATGCCATCATCGAGCAAATCGTCGATCGCAAGCGCAGCAGCACTGAAGGCCGGGCCGACAGTCTGAACATCTACGTGCATATTCTTATGGCGAAATACGCCAGGGATGAGATTGAAAATCGCACGACTGAAATCTTACCTGCGATACTCCGGAGCATCAAGGCGGAAACGAGCGAGAGGGAGACTGTGACAGCTCTAAGAGGTATGTTTGTGTAGTGGGGTTTTCTAGCCATGTGCGCGCGGCTAATCTTGGGTCGTAGCCCTAGCGGTTACTATTGTAACTCTCGACTCAGACGACATTTACGATTCGGTCTGCGACCTCCTCAAGCGCACGGTATCAGACTCAGAATTCATCCAGACCAAGATCAGCGCAATCCACACTCTCGGCACCGCGACGTTCTTTGGTGGAGCCTCTGAGGAAGAGGCGGAAGATATTATGGCTTTCCTACTAGAGGTTGTCGAGTCGGATGGTCTCTCTGTTGATGCGCACGACCAAGGCGGTATTGTGGTAGCAGCACTTGAGGAGTGGGGGCTTCTAGCCACGGAGGTCGAAGATATGGAAGAAGCAAGCGAAGCGGCCATGGAAGCCTTCGTCGACCAACTCCAGAGCTCGGATTCGAGTGTGCAGATTGCAGCAGGTGAAAATATCGCCCTACTCTACGAAAAGTCATATACTCCGCTCGAGGAAGATGAGGAGTTGTCAGAGGGAGAGGACTCCGAAGATGAAGAGTATATTAAAGATGGCGGTAGGATGGTGAAGCGTTACACCGTCTATCGCCGCCAGGATCAACTTGTACACACCCTCGAGGAACTCGCTAACATTTCCACTCGCAAGATCTCCAAGAAGGACAGGAAGACGTTACACTCCAGCTTCACGGATATTCTTAACTCGGTTGAAAAGCCAACCCGGGGACCGAAATACAGCACGGCGTTGAACGACGAAACTGGGAGGCTTTATGGCGGTGGGAGGATGAAGGTGCGCATCAACCGGAACGTGGAAGTCCGTATTGATAAGTGGTGGAAGCTACAGCGCCTCAATGCACTTAGGCGGGTGCTCAAGGGAGGCTTCGCGGCGCAGTACGATGAGAACGAGGCTGTGAGCAGGACTCTGCCGTAAGTGTTTTATTCCGGACTGCCGTTTCTGAGAAGATATTAACGACTCGCAGATTTACTGTGTCTAGAGGTTGAGATGAACGTTTGACTGATCGAAAGGGACAGTTCTGATGACCTTAATGCCATTGAGATATTTTAGATTCGATTTCGTTTTTTGGTTGGGCGATTCTGGATCCGCACGCGCTAGCCTGGAACCAGACACTCCGGAGAGTTGCGATCATGACCATGGACGTTTCATTAGGTCTTTTATTAGGTTTTTTAATTTTTGGCATAGGCATCGGCATTGGCACCGTCATACACTCTCGCATGATTACCTTTACATTGGATTAGGGCATGAGTATACGCAGCATGTTAGGTTTTTTGGATTTTGCTTGGTCCAAAGAACAGTATAAGGCCGGCAATGAAAGAACGATATTCCATAGATTGTGCTTGCTGCCTTTGATTTATTTGAATTTAACTTTTAGAATATGATATCCTCCAATCATCTTCCTATTCATTATCCTTCAATCTTCGTTGCGCTTGTGCAGACAGTATGCTGAGGGGCTTCCGTGCTCTCTACACTTTAGCATCTGCGCTAGCCTCGACTCTAATCTCGTTCCTCGGCCCCCATCATTCCCGCCATCCCTCCCGCCCGCGGTTCGCGGTTCACGGCAGCTCAATGACACGCAAACTGGATACCCTCCCAAAAGAAAGGCCTCGCCTCCAGAGTGCTCTCGCGCGTCCCACTCCCTGCCATGAGCATAACATGGGAAGCATGACGCTAGCTTCAACTAACGCACAGGGCGTAATTGCTTCCCCAGCGATAAAGGTACGATCGCTCTCACAGCCAAGCTCTCACTGCGCCGGCGTGAAGAGCTCCGTGCTGAGGATGAGCACGGCTGGCATGACGGCCAGGGCGCTGAGGGCCTGAGTGCGTGGATGGGTGGGTGGGCTGCTGTGGTGGCGGGCTGGGAGGAAAGAGAGGCTAGGGGATCGGTGGCGGGGGTGGGTTGGTGAGGGGGGAGCGCGAGTGGGTTTGGAGATTTTTCCGTAGGGGGGCGGGGAGTCCTTTTCAACGCAGGATGTGGGTTCGAGGGACTTTTCGAAGGACTTTGAATAGTCCTTTTTATAGTTCTTTGTCGTGGTTGGAGTTTTGGTGTCTTGCATTTTAGCGATGGTGGGAGAGACTAATTTCCGCCGCGTTGAAGGTTTTCAGTCAAGAAATGGAAGTTGGAGGGAGTCCAGATTCCACCTGGTATGGGAAGGATGCTTCGTTAAATACTTACTGTGGAACCGTCGTGAGGCTTGTACTGAGGCTGAGTGGAAGGGCTTTGGCTGTTTCGGGGGTTAGAGGAAGTCCGTGCTGACAAGGCTGAGAGCTTAGGTGGATGCGGCGCACTTTTCCGACCCCCAGTGGATCGTTGGTACGTGCACTACGAACGAATTTTCCACCGAGGGTGGTAACGGAGCGTCAAAACTGTAAGGGATCTTTTGGCCCCTTACTGGCTGCATCGCCTAGGAGCTCTTAGGGGTAGCTAAGGCCTAGCTGAAGGCTAGGCTTGGCACCTCCTTATAAGCTCCTTAGGCTTGCAGCCCTTCCCTCCTTATTGGTTCGTCTCTGTACTAGGCTATTGCCTACCCTTATTACTATATCGTCCTCTTCTATTAACTCTCCTTATGACTTATACTTGGCTTGCCTACTCCCTACCGTATACCCTGGCAATGTGCCTTATAAAAACATACCAAAAGTCAAAATTTTCACTGCCGTATCTCGACCCTTTTATAACGTCTAGTTATTATAAAAATACTACGAGGTGGAAGCCCTTTGGCTTCTATATCTATTGCATCGAATAACGACGTTGTAGCTATATTGTATAAAATATTAGATATGGGCAGTCGGTCGCGTTGTGGCCAAAATCTGTCTAAAATCTGCCAAAATCGCAAAATTTGGATACATTTGAGAATTTAGGGCCACCTTTTGCGACGCTATATCTCCTCCCATATAGGGTTATAATATATATATCTAAGGAGATAAATACTTAAAGAATCCATTATATCAAACAAATATATCTAGAATATCTAAGTTATAGTATACAAAAAGACACAAAAGTTGGCTCTTACAAGGGTGTGTCCGGTGCGGGTCGGCCACCCTCCCTACCTATGGTGGCAACGTCTAGTACTATATTGCTTGTTAGATAACAGTTATAAGCATGCTTATTTAGCTAGACTTAATCTACTATTTAGACAAATTTCTATTCACTAAATAATATCTCTAAGGCCACGCTAAAGCACAAGTATTAAAGTAAGTGTTATATAATTTTGAAAATTGTCCTGATGGGAGTATCGGGGCTGATTCCGCCTTGCTGCGCCACGCTCTAGGGCTGATCCTTAATATTGCTTTTTTTCTTGCCTTAGGCCTGTTTCCGAATAACTACAAATTCAGCTGCCAGGTGCAGAGTTCAAAGTAATATTCTTGGGTTCTACATATAAGCAGTTTCGATCCGTTCCCCTCTAGGAAACCATACTTTACGCGTCAGACCTTAGCGTTTACTCTAGTGAGTTTTGCTCTATCATACCTTAGTAACAATCTGCCTAACACCCCGCCTTCTTAGTGTTAGAAGATACAACATATACCCAAGCTACTCCTTCTATAAGTCACAGATGGATGCTTTTAAATACGAACCAATTGACCTTAAGGGGCCTACCTTTCGGCTACTACGACTTTTTAAAGGCAGCGAGTCCGACATCAAATGCGAGCTTTTCCAAGCCTGGCTCTATAGTGACAACGCTATTTCCTATAAGGCTTTGTTATATACATGGGGCAGCACAGAAATGAGTAAATATATCAGGATAAATGGGAGAACACTTGGTGTCACTAAAAACCTATACTCGGCGCTTCAGCATCTGCGTTCCTAAGATTTAGATAGGATACTTTGGGTTAATACAGTTTGCATTAACTAAGGCAACAAGGAAGAACAAGGACATCAAGTTCAGCAAATAGGGAATATATACTCTCAGGCTAATTAAGTTATTTTCTGGTTAGGCCTAGCAACATTTACAACAGACGTCCTTATAGATTCTCTAAAGCAGCTGTAGGAAGAGTATATTAAGTATGCGTATAAGGACTGGAAACTCGCAGATACACACTAAATAGATCTTTGGTTACGAGTAAAGGATATTAAAAGGCGGGAACATTATCTGGATCTGGAAATGTATCAGCGTAAAGGGATAAAGTTGCTCTTGGAACGACCTTGGTTTCAAAGAGTTTGGATTTTACAAGAAGTTGCAAACGCAAAAGCCGCGGTGGTCTATGCTGGCACGAAATCTGTCTCAGCGCGCATCTTTACTCTTGCCCCATTACTAACAAGAGTGCAACCAGAACCTCATTACTAAGCTGTCTTAGATATTATGCCGGGTCAATTAAGAAAAGATTCTTGGTGGAGCCAGAAGCGAGATCTTTATACTCTCTTAATAAAGTTTAACAGAAGCCAAGCAAGTGACCCACGGGATATAATATACGCCTTACTTGGTATATCTTCTGATACTCAGGACGCTAATAACCTACGTCCGGACTATAAGAAGGTACATTAGGAAGTTGTTCACACTACCACTGTATTCTTATTCGGCCTTTCTAAATGTCCATATTATACAATGTCAGAATTTATATACAATTTCACCTCCTTAAATACAGCATCTCTTAGAAAAATTGCAAAATTAGACAATAAGAGGAACGTGGCTGATTTTCTTAAGAGACGAGGAGGCGAGTTAAAGATCACAGAAGAGGTGGTTAAAGCCGCGGCAGAGAATTTGGAAAGCGGAAAGAAAGTAATAGCGCTTCTTCTTAAGCAGCGGAGAGGCGAAGTTGAGGTTATAGAGGAGGTGGTTATAGCCGCGGCAGGGAATTGGCGGAGCGGAAAAGAAGTAATGGCGCTTCTTCTCGAGCAACGAGGAAGCGAAGTTAAAGTCACAGAGGAAGTGGTTAAAGCCGCGGTAGGGAACATGGGGAGCGGAAAAGAAGTGACGGCGCTTCTTCTTGAGCAGCGGGGGGGCGAAGTCAAGGTCATAGAGGAGGTGGTTAAAGCTGCGGCAGGGAATACGGGGAGTGGAAAAGAAGTAATAGCGCTTCTTCTCGAGCAGCGAGGAGAAGAGGTGGTTAGAGCCGCAGCATAGAGCGGAAAAGAAGTAATGGCGCTTCTTCTTAAGCAGCGAGGAGGCGAAACTAATGTTACGGAGGGGGTGGTCAAAGCCGCGACGAATCGGCGGGGCGGGGCGGAAGTAATGGTGCTTTTTCTTAAGCAGCGAGTAGAAGGCTTTCAAATCACGCAGGGACTCGCTACGGAGCTAGTAAGATCATTTAGTGTAAGGTCTATGGCGCTTCTTCTTAAGCAGCGGGGAGGTGAAGTCAAGCTCACAGAGGAGGAGGTTGAAGCCGCAGCATGGAATTGGCAGAGTGGAAAAGAAGTGATAGCGCTTTTTCTCAAGCGGTGGGTAGGCGAAGTCAAGGTCACAAAGGCAGGGAATTGGCAGGGTGGAAAAGAAGTAATAGCGCTTTTTCTCAAGCGGTGGGGAGGCGAAATCAAGGTCACAGGGGAGGCGCTTCTTCTTAAGCAGCGAGTAGAAGGCTTTGAGATTACAAACGAAATAGATAGAGCGGAAAGAAGTGGTTGGCTAGAATAATACAGTACTAGGCCATAAGTCTCCGGCTGCGGGGTTTCCTCACCAAAATCACGACATTAAAGCTTTAATTACCAACGAACCACATATATTTATAGATTTATAGAGTTATAGAATCAATATATATATATATTGCTTAATTTTGGCCGGTCGCAATATTATCTAATACTTCATATGCTACCCATCTGCGGCAATTACGGCTTAAGTGCTCCTGCATACTATCTAATACACTATTAAATATCTTTTAATTAATTAGCTCCCACGCTTACTCTAATGCACTTTCTAAAGCCTCTCGTATTGCTTCCTCCCCCGTAAGAGTCTTAATATTAGGCTGTACCTGGTAGACGAGCTTTTTAAGGTGCCACCAGAGGTGTTCGATTAGGTTGAGATCTAGGCTATATAGCGGCTATTTAAGTAGGCTTATACCCAAATCGCGGAAGTATTTCTTAATAACCTTTACACAATGGATTGGTGCATTATCTTGCATAAATGTAAAACCAAAATCCCAACACCTAGGTATGTTTTCCTCAAGTACCTTAAGGTAAGATCAAGCGGAGTATCCCCCTTTCTTTAACTGAGGATCACGGTCCATAATGTAGAGACTAGACCTTCTAAGTGCGCCACTAAATACAGCCCATACCATAACAGATATATCCTTTCCTTTCTTATATATATCGATTATTTCCCTATCCCACTTCTGGTGTGGTTGCCGAAATACCCAGCTACAAATTTTACCGGATTCTTGCTTAACAGAACACTTATCAAACCAGATAATTTTAGCCCATTCCTCCTTTATAAGAAGGATATACTTCTTTATAAACGTAAGTCTTTTAGCTACTACCTCGTTTGTAAAAAAGGGACGCTTCTTAGCCCGCTAATTAGTAATACTATTACGGTAGAGAATCCGCCATAGGGTTTTTCATAAAAAATTAAGCTTTATATGATCTTTAAGCTTCCGGTAGGTATATTTAGGGTTTTCGCGTACAACACGTAGCAGGTATCTTTCGTCACAAGCAGTATACTGTCTTGGCCGGCCAGATTAAGGAGCCAACTGTTGGTTGGTTCGTTCGGAGGCCTTACTAATGGTGTCCTAAACGGTAGATTTTGGCACGTTATAGTGCTTTTTAATCTCGCGTCGACTGACACCCCATGCAGCTGCAGTTGTAATTTCTGTGCGTTATAGGGGTGTAAGCTCCTTTCTGGTAGTCTCGTTACTAGAAATTGGGCCTAAAGGAGTACGTTGTGACATGGTAGGGGTGGTGTTCTCTGGACGTGTCGGAGACGCGTGCCCAAATTTTGGTGGGGTTCTCGCTTCCGACCGGAGACTTATGACCCATGACTGTATAACGGTTATAAAAGCGATCTAGCACTTAATGTCGCCACCGCTAGCAGGGAGGGTGGCCGACCCGCACTAGACACACCCTTTGTAAAACATTCAACCAAAGCTGGGACCATAAGCCTCAGACCCTTGGTGGAAAATTCGTTTGGATAAGGAGCAGTATGCCCGTACGTGCGCGTAGTGCACGTACCAACGATCCACCGGGGTCTGATTTATGAAATAACTTTTCCGTGAGATCTTCAGTCCGTTATTCTTCAATGCTGCCATCATTTGCCATTCATTCCGACACATCAAATTTTTAATTTGTAACAGGTTTGATACTAACAGAATGAGCCTTCTTCCGGGATAGAGGAGAAAGAGAATTCCATCTTCCAACACGGGTTCAGTGTGCACTGTCAACGCACCCAACAACGCTTCTTACCTGGATGGCCGAGATCCTAGAGGGTTTTTCGTCCGCTTAAACCCTTCCAAACATGTTCTTAATGAGGGAATGTGTAGTGCTCTACTCTCTGCATCTATATACTGATTTTTGCCCACCTCAAGTCCGGAAGGATATGCAGAACACGTCATCCTTTAAAGAGGAGAGAATTATCCGTTTCCAAACTTCGCTGCGCATTATGGAAGGAAGCTTGACCTCCGAGCAATAGAAGTTTTCTCGTAATGTCAAGGATATGAGTGTTTAGTGTTTCCAGGGTTGAGCATCGGCTTCTCTAGAGTCCACATCGGTAGTCTCCTGTTCTTAAGTAACTTGTCAATTGCCCAAGATTTCTCCACACATGCCAACGTTGGTGTACGCGCGTTCACCTTGCCCTTTCTAAGCATGTATCACGGTTAATTTCGGCACGTTCTCATTAGCAAATGTCCCTCACTGACGTCAACTTTTCCATCTTCCCAAATGATGATCCCCGCAAAGCTCCACTTAGAGCCTTGCCAATTCATTATTCAGATGCGTCTTGTGGGGAAGGGAGGTCCCGAGATTCGTGCAACGGTTCATCCCATGTACTTGCAGTGTCTCTCCAGCCTCGAAGATGAAGGTATATAAGAATGGAGATCAGCGTCCCAAGTGACGTCTCGCAGAGGAAACTCCGAAACTAATGGTCTTTTCGTATTTCATGCACTTGAGATCCTTCTGATATGTTAGTTTCGGGGTTCATCCTTACCCTCTGTGGCGTTTGTCCGCAACGGTTACGTTGAAGGACCCTGCAGATTACGCCGACCTCCGCGCCGACGCCAGCGACAATGCCCTCAAAGCTATCTACAACATTACGCCAGTAACGTATCAAACATGGGCGATTGTGGGTCCATATATGTTCACCGGCGATAACCATACCTCCCTAGGTCACGAGACCTTCACGGTAAATAAAAATGACACAAGTGTTATAGTTGTTTCTGGAGGTGCCGAAACCAACATATCGTTCTCCAAAATTATAAAATACGGCTATTCCTCCAATCTCTTCCAAGCCAGCTTCTTTGGAAGCAATGCTGCGGTTAATATTGCCAATACCTCGACATTCTACATTGATCATTCCAACATTACAACACACAACGGAGCCGCAAATATCTATGCTTTCGGTACCGGCACCACCGCATATGTCTCCAATTCAGATCTTTA
This sequence comes from Cenococcum geophilum 1.58, assembly GCF_001692895.1. Lineage (NCBI taxonomy): Eukaryota > Fungi > Ascomycota > Dothideomycetes > Gloniales > Gloniaceae > Cenococcum > Cenococcum geophilum. The sequence continues at coordinate 341,973 of NW_027137638.1, forward strand.
CAGCTCTGGTCCCACAGCGCATGGTCTGTACGCCGCTGGTAATGCCACCATATATGGCTACAATGTTCGTCATTTCGCTGGCGGCAACCGCTGTTCCTCTTTCGCCGGTGACTCCCCAGGCGGGTACGTTCACGTCTACGACTCCATTGCGCATACAACAGGCATCGGCAGCGCCATATTCTACGCGCTTGGGCAAGTCTACGGTACTGATATAGTTGGGTGGGCAGAGAACGCTCCAACTCTCTTCATGGACGGGAACCAACTCGCTATTTTCAACAATGCCGACCTTACTGCTGGGCTTTTGGCCGGAACCGTCATGTTCAGCTCCACAGTACGCCAATCTAACGCTAGTCTAAGCTTCACCAATTCAAGGCTCACGACTACGGGGAAGGAGATGCCGGGATTGTGGTTCGGGAACGTAATCGCATCTGCAAGCCTCTGTGCGACCGAGATTACCACCGTATCTGGGATTCTAGTTGCTGCGAACTACTCCCAGGTGACACAGGAATTTGACTACTTCGCTGGCTACGTAGACAACAACGACCTTGCTCCCGCCATTGTCACTGTCTCTGTCGCGGAATCTACGCTGAAAGGCGATTTGGTCGCATACAACGGCAGCAGCATATCTTGGATTCTCTCAAACCATTCTTCGTGGACTGGAGCCGCTTATTCCGGGTATGGCGCCGCGGAGTTTGCGGTGTCGCTTGACAAGACCTCTGTATGGACGCTAACAAGTGATATGAAGGTACAGAACTTCACGGATGAAGACTCGAGTATGAAGAATGTGAAGAGCGGTGGATTTACGCTGTCTTATAATGCCAGCTCCGTGGCAAATAAATGGTTTAAGGGGGCGATGTATAAGCTGAGTGATGGCGGGTTCGTGAAGCCTATGTAATGTGGTCTTCTCCGTAATTTACCCTCTGGAGGGCTTCGTCAGCCTTTCTGAGTCAGGAGAGTATCTTGTACGTACCGATTGGGCGATCATCACTCCTATTTTTAATATAACTGTGCTGGGACCTTTGGTTCAGCCCCATCTCATGAAGACATAAAAAGCCGCTCTAAACCATGCATCTCGCCTATATGTCTTTGCCAAGAGCACTAAAAATCTTTATAATGTACGAAACCAAGAAAATTCAGAGATACTTTCAAGAAAAATTTAGAAACAGTCCTAATTTCAATGTCTTTCTTTGTCCGAACTATAACATACACTCACTCAACTATCTGCCGCTTCGACACCTCCATAATACCTCGGGCGCCCCAGCCCCCAAAAGCAGCGTAAACTCGGGATCCCCCTTTTCCATCGCAGTCCTACGCCTCCCTCTCGCCCACACGCTTCAGCCACGCCAAAATCGCCGGATACTTCTCCAACCCAAACGGCTAGAACAGCCGCATGGTCGTCACACCAAACACATTCAACAAATCCGCCGCCGTGAACTCCTCACCCGCCAGCCGCGTACTCTGCGCAACGCGGTCCTCCAGCAGCTGCAGCAGCTTCCGCGCCATGGCCTCCAGCCGCACACCAATCGGGTGCGACGGCGGCAGGCCCGTGAAGCTGAATGTCGTGTTGCGGCTGATGCCCGGTAGCGTGGTGCCGTTGCCAAAGTGCAGCCAGTAGAGGTAGTCGGCGTAGTTGGGCGCGTCGGGCGCGACCTGCAGCTGGTCGTGGCCGTACTTCGTTAGGATGTACTCGACGATGGCGTTGCTTTCGGCGAGCGTCTTGGATTACGGGCGCGCTGCCTTGCGGGTGGCTGGGGCGGAGGCAGGTTAGCGGGTGGATGGTAGGGGGCGGCGAGGCAGGGAGGGGCGCGTGAGGCGTAGGGCTAGCTATAGTCTCCATCCCGGGGGTAGGATAGGTCTCCTTACAGCGCTTTAAGCTCAGGGGGACCGAGTAGTGTGGGCAGGCGCGAGTAGAATTGTGCTCTGGTGTGCGCGCGTACCTCGGCCCAATGCCGTGGCGGCCAAATGTATGAGGCGGGGCATCCGACAGGTTACTTCACTTGATTCGGTTTCGAGGTTCCTTCAGGATCCGGTTACTAGGCTTAGCATGTAAGAGAAAATGAGTACGAGAGTGAAGAAAATTAAAAGAACGAGGGCAAAGACGGGAGATCACCTTTCATCATTTATTCATGGGGTTTCTCCATAAAATAATGATATGACGAAGTGACTATCCTTGGGTTTCTGAAGGAATGCAGACAAAAATACTGGGATCGACTTAACCCGTTGAGAATCAATGCTGTAGACAGCATGGTTATGATTTGTTTAGGTGTTTCACGAATGAGAAAACTTGATGGAGATGCCCCAAGCGCCACAATTCGCCAAGTCCTGGTGAACTCCGAGAGTCCGAAAGAAATCACCCCAGATAACGGCAATTCAATCAGCGACTCACGTCTTTGACCACACCCTAGGCTCTATTCGCATATGTACGACAGCGCCAATTGTTATATGCCCAGCCTGCGTATTTGACGATTCTAATATAGTTGCGGAGGTAGCTGTGCCGCAGGCAGCGAGGCGTGCTCTCAACGTAAGCAGGGTCTATAGGATCACGCAATGTGCTATTTCTGCAGTCGTTTTCGACCATCAGCTGCTTGCGAAGGGGATGAGTTAGTGGAGACACACCAGGGAACAATGCTCCTTGGCAAACCGAGTACCTAGGTAGGTTTAGACACGAGCGACAGTCACGATCCTTCTTCATCCTCCAGGACATCTCAAAAAAATTTCACGGCGTCATTATCTGAAACAAGTCTAGAATAAACGGGAGCACTCCACCGTCTTTAAGAGAATAATCAACCTCTGTATTGGAAATATTCGAAGGATCGTTCCCTGCTGAAGTATGGGTGGATCAATATGTCGCCTATATAGTTATCGTTATATTTTCACTTCAAACCCTCTTTCTCACCGTAAGTTACCGCGCAATTGCGAAAGAATAACAATTGCATAAACCTTCGCTATGGTCTGAGGGCCTGAGCAGACATAGCCTTAATTATCTCAGCGGAAGACGAGCGGATGGTCAGCGGGCCTTGGCGTAAAGTGTGTGCCGTCTTGGTTCCCATCAACAGACAGCAAATCTCAGGCAAGTCCGAATAGAAATGTCATAGAGACCGCTTTCTTGATATCTCCGGACTCTCAAATGAGCCGCAATGAAGCTCGGCGTAAGTCACTCCGGTATTCCGTGTAAGCCACGGAGTTCCGCTGGGCCAACGAATCGGACCTTGCCTAATACTTCTGACTACTACAACCATACTCCGTATACAGATGCTCTTATATAAACGACTTCTATACCAAAGGAAGCTCCTGCAACAGCAAACTCCATAGAATTGAGAGGGTCATTGCTATCTCTTTATAGCAACTTTCTCTAAAGTCTTTTTATCATTCAAGGTCTTTCATTTTTGCAAAATGCAACCACCACATCCGGAGTCCGGTGTCCAAACTACTCTTCCATCTCTCCTTTCTGCCCGCCTTGCTGAGCAACCCAACTCTATCGCTGTCAAGACCAAAACCGTTTCTCTAACAACTCAACATCTTTATTTCTTGTCTGACAAACTCCTGAAATCCATCCACATTACTCCTGGAACCGTTGTCCCACTATGTATGAACCGATCATGGCAAATGGTCATCAGTGAGCTTGCAGTTATGAGGGCAGGAGCAGCGTATGCTGTAATAGACCCAGCAAACCCCCAAAAGTGGAACGAAGCGCTGGTAGAGGATGTAGGAGCTGAGCTAGTCTTGGTTGACGATTCGGAAAAGTTGAGTTATTTCGGTGATAGGAAGGTATTCAATGTTCACTCTATCCTGTTGGAAGTTGAGGTCGAGGAGGAAAAGGTCAAAATGGACGCAGCATCCGTCGATGAACATAAACTTGTCGAGAAGAAACCGAGTCCCAGCGATCCAGCGTACATCGTCTTCACTTCCGGGTCTACTGGCCGTCCCAAACCAGTCGTTCTCTCACACTGCGCCGCGGCCACCGGTATGTCTTATGCCAAGTTGAACGGTAGGATAAACTGGCTCCTGTTTCTTAACCCCAGCACCTCTGCTGCGCAGCGGTCAATCTGGGCAACTATAATTCTCGGTGGTTGTATCTGTATCATAGATAAAGAAACCGTGACTACCTCTCTTGCGCAAACAATGCGGGACTTCCATATTCAGGCGGTTCAAATCACGCCATCTACGCTTCCGCTACTCTCACCGGACGAAGTTCCTGAACTCGAGCTCATAACTGTGGTTGGAGAGCGACCCGAGCCATCCGCTGTGGACAAGTGGGTGGATAAGGTGGAGCTGCGGAACGCTTACGGGCTCAGCGAGTGCACACAGCTCAACTTTTCCAAACGCATGGAAAAGGGGAGCAATTGGACGTGCGTAGGACGGTCAATTGATGCAACAACCGCATACATTGTGGATGATTCAATGCAGCCTGTGCCAAAGGGAACAGTGGGCGAGATTTGTTTGGCCGGACCTCAACTCGCGAATGGGTATCTCAACAGGGAAGAAGCTACGGCGAAAGTCTTTGTGAAGAATCCCTTTGGCGAGGGTAGGCTGTACAAGACTGGAGATTTGGCAATGGAGAATGACGACGGATTCCATATTATTGGCCGTAAAGACTACCAGCTGAAGATTGGAGGGCTGAAGATCGTCCCAGAGGAAGTAACGGCAGCGCTGAGCGGCTGTGATGTGGTGCGATCTTGTGTTGTTTTCGGAGCGGTCATGGGTTCAACCAAAGCACTCGTTGTTGCTGTGGTGCCGAGAGAGGAACAATCCGAAAATGGTCACGGCTCATGGAGAGCTCAAGTACAATCTATGCGAGAGTTTCTGGCAGCGCGCCTCCCAGAACACATTGTTCCTCATTATTGGCTAAAACGCGAGTCCATACCATACAGTGTCAGCAACAAAGCAGATATCTCGTCCCTGCGCAAGGAAGCGGAGCAGCTCGGGCCCGCTGGCTTGCTGGAGCTTTTCAACGAATCAGGTGAAGACGACGTGGAACTCACGGATGCGGAAGAAGCCATTCGAGATGTTTGGTCCGAAGTCTTGGATATCGCACCTGAGCAAATTAAGAAGCACCATTCTTTCAGCATTCTCGGTGGTACTTCTTTACAAGCGATACGCGTCATCAGCGCGCTCCGCGAGCGAAAGATTCTCCTTGAACTTCGCCATCTATTCAGATCTGAGAACCTAGCCGACACCGCGGCAGCTAGCGAATCGTTTGGAAATACGTCCCAATCAGAGACCGAAAACATTGCCCCTTTCTCCTTAATTAAGGAAGATACCATTCGAAGCGATCTTCAGAGCCGTGGAACGATTGAAGACGCGTATCCGGCGACACCTATCCAGACGCTTATGCTCGCGGCAACCTCCCGAGGCCACAAAGGCTACCTGTTTCAACGAACCTATGATCTTACGGGAGTTGACATTCCAAAGCTTAAAGCAGCGTTTGAGCTTGTGTTCCGCGAAAGCGATATCCTACGTACCACGCTAAGCATGGAAGGTGGACGGTTTTTGCAGACAGTTCGGACCGATTTCCGGCTGCCGTGGTATGAAGAGTCCGCGCCCCTAGAGGAATTCCTTAGGCGCGATCTCGATAAGCAGATTAAGCCAGGTTCCATCTTCTTCCGTCTAACAATTGTAAATGGCACGACACTTGTGGTCTCAGCACACCACTGCCTGTTCGACTTCTGGTCATCCCGCTTCCTCTACCAAGACGTCGCAGCCGTCTACTACTCTATGCCACGTACTCCTCGTCCACCATTCCGCAACTTTGTCGCCTGGGTGAATGATTTACAGTCGCCTTCCTCTGAGGCCTTCTGGAAGGAGTACTCCAAAGACCTCATCCCCACTTACATCGACGTTCAGAAATCACCTGTGACGACCCGTCTTATCCGCGCAGCTCCTCCTTCTCTAGCTCAATCGGCAGCAGCCAAGGGCCTCACGGTCGCATCAGTAGGCTACGCAGCCTGGGCGCTTGTCCTTGCGCGCCTGACCGGGCAACGCAGCGTCACATTCGGAACCGACGTCGCGAGCCGCGACTCTCCAGTTGCAGGAGTCGAGAGGATGGACGGACCAGTTTTCGCGCTTACTCCACAGATCGTCTCGATGAAAGCGTCCCAAACGATCCACGAAGTAGCAGCGGCGGTGTCTCACAACCAGTGGGATCTAATGGCGCATGCCCAGTGGCGAACCAGGGATATGCTGGTCTCTCGCAAACCACCGCCATTCAACACTATGGTTAATGTGCTGGTTTCGCAGAGCGAGGAGGACGAAGAAGATGTCGCGAAAATGCTGTTCAAGAGCTTGCCTGAGATCGACGTGCGGGAGATGTCGAACACCACCCTTCTTCTCTCTGGAGAAGAGGGGCTGACGGAATTCCATCTTGTGTCGAAGTTGGAGAAAGAGAAAGCAGAGGAGATACTGGAGTGGGTGGGGCAAGCCGTCGACAAGGTATTAGGAGAGGGCAACGAAAAGGTTGGAGAGTACTTGGGCTGGTCGGATGTGGAGATAGTCAATTAAATAAAGGGGAATTGTTTGCTGGATTACGTCTTGTATTATTGCATATAGAGGCACTGTGGCTATAGGTCTGAGCACAATCGGGCGCTCATATTTATTTCCTTTATTTCCGTCACTTCCTAATACACATAACTATAGCGCTATCTTCGGGTTCCGTTCGTCGATGGTGTGATTTATGTGAACGAAGCCCTGTTGACTAGGACGTAACTGGTACAGGACGGGACAGTGACGGGAATACACTCCGCCGTGGTTCGTGCAACAGAAAGGGCAGTGGTTTTGGAAAGCCTTGCACATCTTGCGAATTATGAAGTTGTTTACACCAGCGATCTTCCGGCGAGGATTAACGGTAACGGAATACAGTTAATTCGGAACATAGCACTCTGTTAGGCAGGTAGATGTCAACTTTTCGAAATGCGGGGTTTAGGAGGGATCAGTTGGGCTCACCTGGTTTAAAAGCTCGGCTCACGTGTCTGATACCGCCGATAGTGCCAAGTAAAAGGGGTTAAGCTTACCACCAGGTTTACCTCAGCAAGCTCAGACGTGATTCCGTTGGTGCGGATTTTCAATCGGTCCGCAATCTGACTAACTACGTTTGTGCGAAACCACCGGAATCACGTCTAAGGGACATTTCCAATGTTTCTTAGCAGCTCCGACGATATCCACGATTTTCCCTATACTCGCGGTTAAATCACTTAACCACAACGGCTTAAAATACTAAGAAAAGTTCATCGATTAGAGAGACGACCCGATATTTTATAGATATTGGGTCTAAATTGGCCTATAACCCCTAGGAGCTGTGCTTATTTTCGCCAAAAAAAAAAAGTCGTTATTAGGGATTGTAACATTATATATAACGTCGCAAAAAGTATATATATAAGAGCCAAAAATTAATTATTTATAGACCTAGCTCGTGCGATTATTTTAAGCCTATGTGCAGCCCTAGACCTTACGTGGGTAGCTTTAACAATTTTGTTAAAGATTGTATATAGCTCCCTATACAAATTTAGATAACGCGGCAAGATTTAGCTATAATGTCGTAGTAGGCGCATATATAAGGCCTAAAAGTTCATTAATTATAGAGTTAGTTCTATAGATTAATTTAATAATATTTATAAAATAATAGCTGTTGTGGGGCTATAGATTAATTTCGTTAAAAAGGGTGACTGCTTTTACATACAAACAACGTCGCATCGCTTAAGAAACGTTGGAAAAGTCCCTCAGACCATAGAATCAACTTTTTGACAAAAAAGGTTAGCAATATCCGCTTGCGGATATACGTAAGTCCGCTAATTGATTCTTCGGTCTGAGCTTGCTGAGGTAACCACCAGGTACGGAGGTGCCTTTCAAAAGTCTTTGCCGCCAAGAAATTGACCGCCTTAGCTCACCGCCTTCCAAATATAGATATCCTCCCATTCGTCCTCCCCCACTTTAGGTGCTTTTAAGCGTCTTAGTGCCTCTGTAGCACCCTCCCTATACTCGTTACCTCCTTCAAGCTTAATAACCTTCTGGATATGCCTAACAATCCGCTTAATCCAAGCCTGAATCCTCCACTGCTCAAGATCTCTCCCTGTCGCCTGCCGTCTACATGGGTATTAAGGGCGAGAGGAGGAGATTTTGGATCAAAGCCTCGATTGATATATGTCTTATATGATTCGTTTGGAAATTTGTGTTGTCTTTGCAATTTCGGCAGCTGAGATTCTAATTATGCAAGGGATAAGCTCTAAGAGCTATAATTTGAGCCCTCGTAGCTGAATCATAGCCGCTTACAGAATGTTTAGTAGTAGATCTTTTTAGTAGCTATCCAGAATATTAAAATAAAACTTAAAAGCTGCGGAATCAAGCTGCTAAAGAACAAACTTAGTATGGATGTGGCAGAATTCTACCGGCAGAATCTTGTTGTTCTGCCTTGGCGGTAAGCTGGCTTGGCGGCAAAGACTTTTGAAAGGCACCTCCGTAAGCTTAGCGAAACCAAATGTCGGATAAACTTTTATTTAATAGTGTTACGGACCTTATATCGGCAGTAGTGCAACTACTGAGAAGAGACATGAAGGGGCTGGTTGAAACAGCACGGGAGGCGCTGGATCGCATCTTCCTCCAACTCTTCGCGCCCGAAATTGCATATCTGTTCCTAACTTCTCATGCTATCTTTCAAAAACCCGCCCCTATGGAACATTACACGAACCGGTAGAGCTGGTATCATCCAAGCGTCTTGTAAGTCGCATTGCATGAGCCAGACTCTCGCCCGCCTCTCCCGCGATAATTTTACTCTCCGATGCGGAAGTCATCGCGACGGACCCTATACGTGACGGGCTGAATGAGTTCCGTCACGCCTTAAAGGCGAGCTGCGAAGATATGGGGATATTTAACTTTCTTTGCAAGAGAATGTTGCGCTTCTCGAGGCATCTTCAGGTATGGTGTCCCTCACCTTTTCCTTCACGTTATCCGCTAATCCATGAGGCGCAAGGAACTCGATTATCAAACTTCTCTTCTCCCTCTAAATCCTACCTGCAGCCGAAACACTTCGTCCCAGAACAAGACGCGAGAACCTCCGTGCAGAACTACTCAGTTTCGCATCTAGAGTGGTCTCAAGCAATTTTGACTTCAACTGGTCATTCCTTTACTTGAAGAGATCAGGAGACGGGTGGACGATCATAAGATTTGGAACAGGGTTTATGACGTTATTACTGAATCCATCTCCCCTCCCCGTCCCGCGTCATCCATCAAACAAACGCCATGACTGCGCAATACGAGCAGCCTCGCGAACTCCACCGAATACCGCAAATATGTAGATGAAGTGCTGGAGGAGAAGCTGGGCCTTATGTACGTCGGGGTTCCTGGTTTCTTCAAAGTCTTCTTCTGAGGAATCGCAGGCCTCGAGCTGATTGCGCAAGCCATGTTTAAGAAGTGTAAAGAAGGGGATAGTCCACTCTACCGAGAAGAGAGCGGCTAGCAGATCTGACCCGAAGGGGCGAGGGAAAGGAATGTCTTCAGCTGGTTCGCACGGCTAACAGGCCAGCTCATGGACTTCACAGGAGAGCATCAGCTCGCCTCAAGAGCTGAAGGGGATGAAGCGGGCGCTGTCACATCCTCTTCCTCCCCACCTTCGCTCCTACCGTCGCACCGCCTGCATTGATTGCTTTGGACCGTCTTTCCAAACAGATCTGCTAGCTATCGACTGCGCTAGGCTCCGTCTAACGCGCTTGGGACGAACATATTTACTGATCACAGACTTCCCTATTCCTATCCACAACTTCAATCGCAGCAATCATTTGTGGTTGGTTCATCTATCAATTCGTTGCTGTCACCCAATTATCCGCCAACGACCCCATTAGGCTTATGCATATATATCGCTGGATCATATGATGGTCCTGACCCTGTGGGTGCAGTCCCTGCGAATGTGAGGCCTTACGGCATCAAGGAGGTTCGTGCGATGGACGAAAGCTAGGCTCTACAGCTCCTTCGGAATAAGCTGTCGGACACGTCGAATGATGAAGGCGCGGCTGACCTGCTATGTGCTCTGGACGACACACCTCTAGCAATCACTCAAGCCGCTTCATACATCGACCGGCGTGCGTCTCGAATGACGATATCCGGTTACCTGGACAAGTTTCACAGGAACGACAAGACAAAAGAAAGCCTCCCGAACTGGGATGCGGGAGATCTCTGACGGGATGAGAGTGCGTCCTGCCTGATCCTCCAACAAGTCCCTGATCGTTCTTCGTGTTCTTTGCTCCAAATCCGTGCGATTTCTCATCAAGAATTTGGTTCGACTAATGCTGTGAACTGGAAAATCGTATCTTCTGACTGTAATTCGCAATTCGCGCTTCAGCTGGGCGTTTATGCCGAGCACGACTCAGCTTCAGCCCTCGTGGGGACCGCACAGCTCAGGAGTACATAGGGGCTGAGCAACCGCCTCAAAGTACCAGCCGAAGCAACAACTGAATCAATTCTTGTACCTAATCCTCTAATTTGTCGCCAAGAAGATACAAGCCTATGCTCATGACTACGTTGATGCCAAATTGTTTGAAGAGACGAACACCTGAAGTCTAACTTTAGAAACAGCGCGTTAATATGGTATAGTGAGGTGCCGGAGAGAAGATTATCACCACTGTTACTGGACAATTGGCTAACATCGAGAACGGCAGAGAACGCAAGGATCCTAGACCGGGACGATAGATGTGTCTACGAAACAAATACGAATGTCTCCATCACCATTCCCTCAACCTCGCCGTTAGCCTGTCCCTTGTCCCTTAGCACAGCTGAATAGTGGGTCAAGCTGAAGACGGGTAATATTCCTGGGAGTATATAAGGAGGGCGGTCGCCCTGGGATAAGCTCAAATTCTGCATTAGAACTTCACCTCAACAGCACTGCATTCCAACGTCTCAGCTTCACTGAAAAGCCATTCCTCGACTAAAATTACGCTTCCTCCATCATGAAGATATTCAACGTCCTCATCATGTGTCTTTTCTCAGGCTTAACCTTCACCATTGCTCTTCCAGCAACCTCAGAGACAGAGGGAACTGCTGTCTCGACTTCAGTTATCCCTACAGAGACACCCGGTCCGGACGATACCCTTCCAATGACTGACCATCCAATGACTGACCAATAAACTGCTCAAGGCAGTTTTGTTCCACATTGCGACAATTGTACCGGACTTGCCTCTTTGGACTCGATGTGGTGGAACGAGATATCCTGGTAGTTTGCCTTGCCAATCTTCCCCAACGACATTGTTGTTAACCCATCTCAGGGATCTGTCTCCGGTGAAAGGAACCTCCTTCCAAGCCATCTACTCCAACGGAGATGTACGCTTCAAGACCTGGTTCCGAAACTCCAACAGATGGGTCACTTACCGCTACGCCATCGCATGTGTGTTCCGCGATGCGCTGGAGGGCCAGCCTGCCCACGTCTTTAAAACTTTCCGTACCCGGCAGCTTGGAGGCACCGCGATCGGCGGCCCGGGCGATACGCATGATGTCGACGCCACTTGGAACAATCCTCTGGTTGCAACTCACTGGGACAACATTCGAGCTGGCGATGGTCTCTTGCATTGCAAGGCGAGCAGAAGTTTTGATGTTGCTGATCTGATTGGCCAGCTGATAGATACGGTGAAAAAGTATGGCCCAATCATCGCTGCTTTTGAGCTGTGATTCCTTCTCCCAGGATAACCTGAAGGCGGACTTCTGGATGTGGAGAGCAGGTGTTTGTTGTATTGTACAGGCTGGCGTGCAGCCGCACGATCGTTACCGTTATGTTCTATTAGGTTGCTTTTAGGAACTCGCTCACGAGGCTCGCGTGATAGAAAGTTCCGATTTGGGGTGACTACGGGCGCAAGAGGGTTGGTGGAGCGGCGAACGCAGGAAGCTAGTTAAGAATAGAACTCTCTAGGCATTCGCTCTTCTCTATCCCTGCTTTCCTCTTCCAAGCTCTTAAGCTATGATAAATAGCAGATCTCATTCTCCCTCCAATTCCTTCAGGCCATCCTGTGCCGCCCGGAGTATCTCCTTCATATCAAAGCACAGCTTTGGATTTGGATCCCTCCACCTCCCACCATCAAGGAACACCTTCCTCCGTAATTTATTGACATAAGGGATCAATGGTTGGTAATATGGCGTAAAGTTCTCCGTTGCAGTCTTGACAAAATCTCTTTCATCATCCACCACACCCTTTTTTAAACCAGTCAAACCTCTTCGAGGTCGAGATTAAGGTTGAGGCCGAAAATAGACTTTTGCCAAGCCTTTGCGAAGCGTTGCCGCCACGTGCCCCGTGTTGAGGGTATCGGTAGATTATTTTGCCGATGAAGCCGAATACTCCGCTCCGTAGGAATCCCGGCTTGGCGCTGTGTGTGCAATGGGTGCGAGACCGCCCTGTCTCCATCCTTCCAATTCTTTTCCATCTTCAAAGTCTCCTGAATCCACACTAGAGTCCTCTCGGGATCAATTATTCCTTACCTTTATAGATTTCCGCCACACCTACTATATTCCTCTTTTGCATCAACTGTTTGAGCGCGTCGTCTGTCACGCTTTATTGCTATGACAGATCCATCGCAACCAGTGATAATTAAAGCAAAGCCCATCGGGCAGAAGTTGGATGCGTTTCGCGAGTCAGATCGGTTGCTCTTCCAAGAGTTAAACATCTCCAGCCCAATTACGGTGCTAAGTAGGCTAGTAGTAAAGGTAAGGATGAGTCTGACGATATTATCTGGGTTAAGGTCTATGATATTGTTGCAGAGTCGACACTCACGACTGTCGCCTAACCATCAACGCCTCCGCCTTCTGGCCCTCCACATACCGTCTCCTTTCAGCGGACTATATAGGCTTATAGTTATAAAAATTAATTCTTAATAGGCTAGAGCCCTAGCCTTATAATGCATATCCGCTAATATAAAAATTAAGTATAAAAATAATAGTTTGGCAGGTAAATTTTAGGGTTATTAATAATATTTCTATTTATTACTTTATAACTGTTGGTTACACAAGGGGATATCACGTAGCTACGGTTCGTAGATAGTATGATGATTGTTGTTCTTGTATATATTAGGGAGGGCAAGGAGCTTAAGGCTCCTCGCCACGCTACTGCCGCGGCGACACGTGACGGCAACTTGCCGCACGTAACGGCGACTTACTACCCGTAATGGCAATTTGCCTTATATAGTAACCACTTACCTTTATTCTCAACACTAGCAACTCTTCTTTTATAGTTGCTATCTATATATATATATACCGCTTAACTAGCGTAGCAAATATTAATCCTCCTTACTTACTATTACTATTATAATATAAGTCTCGCTATCCTAAAATTTGCCTCTTAACACATAGTACTTTCTTACTTAGGAGTTATAGGTAAATATCTTATTTAAAGGGCCGCTAAGGCGCTAGTAGTAAGCAAGCTAATAGCAATTTTCTATCCTAGGGATAAAAAATCCTAATTAGCTAGGTTAAGTTAGGGTTTATAAAATATTATACTTTAAAAAGTCTTAGTAAGAGAATCTAACTAATTAAATAACTTTAACCGCCGGTTAAAGTTCCTAGATATCTTAAGACCTTATATAACTAAGAAATTTCTAGGGACTCCCTTTTAACTTAACCTTTAACTTATATATATAGAGTATTTATATTAACAAACATCTCTAGTGCCTTATTTAGGTTCGCCTTCGTTATTATATCTACTAAGTTATCTTAACTATTAATCTATTAAATCTTAAAGAGTTTTTAACGCTTATAGGATTACTAAAGTGCCATAATATTAATTATAAGGCGCTTCTTCTTTATAGTACTAAGCTTAACTAAATACTTATAGAGGGAATATAAGTTGGTGTATATAATTATAGGGATAATAGAAAGTTTAAGTTAATCTATAATTATCTTTAGGGTAGTTCCAATTGTAATTACTATATTAACTCCGCTAACTATTCTATATATCTCTAACGCTAAAACACTTTAGGTAATATACTTACTCTTAGTTAAGCTCTAATAAATAAAATTACTATAAATTATAAAGTTATTCTCTTTAGTAAATTCGTTTATAATAATAATCTTATATCCTAACTAGGAGCTAAAATCTTTATTATTTATAAATAATCTATTAATAAATATAAAGAGCTTAGCAGTAGGAAAATTAATAGGCATATAAAGTAGTCCCTAATTAAAATAGTTTATTTACTAGAAAAGACGCTTATTTAGGGTAAGGACATTATCCTTAATTAGTTCCTAGTATTAGGCAGCAATAAAGAAATTAAATAAAGCCTTAGGTTAATAAATAAAAGCAATATAAGCTCCGCAAGCGCATTACTCCATATATCCTTACTTTAAAGAATTAGCGTTAATAACATTAATCTTTTTATCTTAACCCTTCTAGCACAGAGTAATAGAATCCTTGTTTAGGGAGAGAATACATCTATTAAAGAGTAATAGTATTATTAAACTAAGCTTTTTCTTTAGCTTTGCTATAAAATTTGCCTTTACTAGCTCGTCTTCTTTAAGAGCTAAGAATTAGTTATCTTCTAAGATAATTATATTATTAGTTTATATACTAACAATTCTAAATAGAGTTCCTGTAGTTATAATAAGGAAGCAGGGATTAAATATAGAAGTAGTTATTAAAAGCTTCTCTTTATAGTACTTACTATAGGTAGCCCACTAATAAGTTCCTACCTCTATAATCCCATATAATAGCTTAAGCATAACTATAATCGTATCTTTAGGATACTAATAGCGAATTTACTCTAGAAGGTATGCTAATATTAAGCGCTAAAGGTGCGTCTCTAATTAGGTATAGGCTTAAGTAATATCTTATAAATAAACCGCTATTCTATTCTTTATTAAGGAGGGAGCTAATATAATAATAACTCGCTAACTAGCTTATTAAATTATAGGAGACTATATAAGAATTACCTCCTTACTATTATTATTATAGCCTTAGATAACAAGCCTTAATTTCTTAAATAGGGCGTTAATAGCTTTGCCCTTAATCTTATTAACTATTTTTAACTTAAAGATATAAACTCCATTAAACTTAATAGGGTTATACTTCTTAAATTTAAAGACTTCTCTTATAATAAGACTATTAATCTTCTACTTATCGGATGCTTAAAAAGGAGCTCCTAGAGTTATAATACAACCTTCCTTTTAGAGCTGTTTTACGAGTTTAAAGTTAGCCTTTTCCTTAGCTGTTATAAAGGCCATTAATAACTTAACTCTATTCTTAATGGCGGCAACAAATTATTCTTTAAAATTAATAAGATATTAGCGATTTTATAATCCCTTTAGGCGACCTCTACCGCGTTATAGTTATAGCGCATCTACTACAATTATATTAGGATCGTAGTTGCCTTCTAAAGTATATTAATTATAATTCTCTTCTAGGGCATCTTCTAGGGCATCCTATAAAGGCTTAAAATTATTATCTTTATANTAAGGCTTAATAATAGTTAAACGGAATTAAGTAGGTCTATAAGGCATCTAAATAGTATAAGTTTAACTATTAATTGCAATAAGTTAGTATAGGCCTAACTATCCTCCCTTTTTACGCTATACGCGTACCTCAGACTAGAGTGGCAGATTAAGCGTA
This sequence comes from Cenococcum geophilum 1.58, assembly GCF_001692895.1. Classification (NCBI taxonomy): domain Eukaryota; kingdom Fungi; phylum Ascomycota; class Dothideomycetes; order Gloniales; family Gloniaceae; genus Cenococcum; species Cenococcum geophilum. Next base: position 357,535 of record NW_027137638.1, read on the forward strand.
GTTAAGGTATTTAGGCCATTTCTTATTCCTAGTATATTATTAACCTAGCGTATAGCGTAGAGACGTTATACCTCCTTTATTGCCTTATAAATAGCCTCGGCTTATTATATAACGGAGGGAAATAGTAAAGAATTGTTAGTTATTTAAGGGTAAGCGCTAAAGACTAGCAACGTAGGTATAAGTCTATCTGGGCCAGCGGAATTATTAATAGCTTTAACAGCCATTTATAAAGTAAGTTCTTTACTAGCGTCCTTTAGTTTTAAAGAAATAATCTTATATACGCGGCGTAATAGCGCGTAATATCGTTCCACTTTTTTAATACTATTATATGCCTTAACAGGGACTTCCTTAACCTTAATTACTATTACCTTTATCTATTATCGAAACTCTATAGATAAGAGGTTCTTTTCTATATTATAAATAATTTAATTAAGGGGTCCTAAATAGATATTAATCTAGTATAACTAAAGGGTCTCCTATATATTTCTAGCTAATATATCTTTTAAAAAACGCGCGGCTTAAAAAAAGGTTAAGAAATTAATAATTTAGAGCACTGGCTTGCCGCTAAGATATATAACGTTAATAATAATATAGAAGTTAAAGTTGTAGTTATCCTTAAGGGTAAACTTAAATTGGCTAGGGGACTTCTGGTTTATTTAGTAGTAATAGTAATACTTTATAAGATACTTAATTGCCTTAACCTTAACTTTATAGCCTACTTACTAAAGAACCCTAAGCAATTAATAAACAGATAGGTAGCCAAAATAATAGTGCAGTTAACATAATTCTAACTTAGTTAAGTAGCTCTAAGCAATACTCTTTTTTAGTTAATAAAGGAGTAATTAGAGGTAACCCCACTTGCATATAACGGGTACCCAATTATCTCCCTAAATAAGTATATTTTTAAGGTTATTAAGCCTAACACCTAACTTATCTATATCTTTAATGCAAAATAAAAACGGAGTATTTATAGAAATAATGTAAAAACTAATATACCCTAAGGGGGTTTAAACCCTAATTATACTAAAAGAGATTATAGTACCTTTACCAAAACAAATTATATGCTAGCCTACCGTTAAATAGTTAATCTAAACAGAGCTATTAAGCTGCTAAAGGGCTTAAACTTAAAGTTCTCCTGCTATAGATACTCCTACGGCTCTAGTATCCAGTATAATATTATAGAAGACGTTCGCTAAGTATCTGTCGTTAAAGGAAAACGCGGAGCTCTCCTTTAGCTTATTAAAGATATTTAACTTTATAATTGTCGGTATAACTCTCTTTATTAACGTGCATGAATATCACTTATAGTGGTACGTATGCGGTATTAAAGTTAGTAGTTAATTGTTGTTTAGAAGTAAGGGGTTGCTCCAAGGTTAGGTTAGCTAACCTCGCTATATGGTCTCATAACCACGTTATATAATTAACGTTCCAATACTAGAGCAACTCTAAAAAGAAGGCTAATTTACACTTTAAAGTTAAGCCTACTTCTAGACTATTCGTAGCATATACGTAATAGCTAGCTCTCCCGTCTATAATACGCAATAGCTTTAATAGCGCTAGGGCGCGGCATATGCCATATTCTGCCGATTTATTAATTTTCTGCTAAATTCTGTTATATTACCGAATTCTGCTAAATTCTGCTATATTATAGAGTTCTGCCAAATTCTGCTATATTACTAATTTCTGCCAAATTCTATTAAACCTAACTTCTGCTAATTATATAACTTCCTGCTATCTTCTGCCGGTTATATAAGTTTCTACTATCTTCTACTAGTTATATAACCCGTAAGCCACCTTCTATTACTCCTTACGTTCTACCTAACCTATAGCCTGTATATTGACTTAGTTTGTGTCAATAAGTCACTATAGGGCGATATAAGGCTTCCCCTTAGTTATCGCGTCCGTAGGGTTAGCTTCGCCATTAATCTATTTAACCTCTATAATCTGCTGACATTTATAGGCTTATTATAGGCACATTATATTAATTATTAATCGCTTCTTTTATATGGTTCCAAGTTGTATAAGACAGTTATATAGCGACTTAGAATTGGTATAAAGTATAAGTAGGAGGTTAGTCTATAGGACCTTGTCTACCGTAGACTTAATAGCGACAGCGATATTAAAGCTATAAGCTATTCCATAGAGTTTAGAGGCTAGAATGCTTCTAGTAACTCTCTTATACTTAATTAAGCTTTAATAGACGATATTAGCCTTCTTAGTTGCGTCAGCTAGTATAATAATATAGCCAATTTACAAAGATAGGTCCTTATTGTTGGCGAAGGAAGCGTCCGTAAATACCAGGAGTTATAAGGTATTAACGTCTAGCTTAATAAACTTTAGGCCTCTATTTGCGTTCTTAATCTACTAGCTTAATCGCTTATTAAGACTCTTTATATTATCTTTAACTAGGTTAATTACCTAGGTAATAAAGAATAGGTTAAATAAGGCCTTTAGCTAATAGACTAAGGCAATATAGGCTCCTTTAGCGCGTTAAGCAATATACTAGTCCTTTAGCGTAAGTAGGCCACGCGTAACTCCTCTAGAGCTAATACTATTTACTAGCGTAGTATTAACCATACTAAGGTTCTTATACTAGCGCTTTTACGTTAGCGTAATACTCCTATCTTATATTAATTAAATAAATCCTCCGTTGAACTTAATTAGTATATTAGCGGTTAGTTACTCTCGCTCCTTAGCCATAAATTCGGCCTTATATAGTTCGCTTTGTTTAGCCTTTATAAAGGTGTTATCTATAAGGAATAGTATATTATTAGTCTATAGGCCAACAATTCTAAAAGGCTTATCGCTGTAAAGTAAGTAAGGGTCGTACGTAGACTGGTCTATTTATAGCTAATTAACGTAGTGTAAATGGTATATCTTAAACTAGTAGTTTCCAGCTTTAAGTACTCCGTAAAGTGGCTTTATAACCTTTAGAATGGAGTCTATATTAATTCCCAATTGTTTATTTAGCTTATATAGTGGTTATACGTAGAACTCGCGGTTTAGGTTTATAGTAGACTAGACGTAGGCTTATAAGATGTCTTAGAGGTAAAGTTATATCTATGGTAGCATAGCAGCAATATAGAGAATCAGCCGCTGGCTAACTCGTTAAATTATTAGTAACTAAGTAAGGACTAGCTCTTTCTCTAAGTCATTATAGGCCTATATAACAAGTTGTGATTTCTTAAAGGCTTTATCGGTTCCCTTATTCTTAATCTTATTAATAAACTATAAATTAAAGAGTCTAACCCCCTTTGGTATATCGTACAGCTTAATAATCTTAAAAACGCCTTTCTCGAGTAGGCCTATAACCTCCTTTTATCGTAAAGCACTAAATTAGGTGTTGCTATCATTCTATAAGTAAATAGTGGTGTCAGCCGTATCTATAGTATTATCGTCCTATAGGTAGATAGCGATATTAGCAATATCCGCAATATTACCCGTAAAAGCGCCTATATCTATTATAGTATCCATAACAGCTATATCTATAACGGCCGTAAGTAATAGGTATTTATAGGGGCGACCTCTACCTTACTTTAGCAGTGGCTATGGTTCAGCCTTAGGTAATAATTAAGGTTCGGCTAGTAAAGGTACTAGTTTATCTAATTCGGCAGACTCTTATAGTTTGACTAGGTCTTATAGGTCCGGTAAGTAAGATTTTATAACCGTAGAGCGGAAGGTCATAGGCCTATTTAGTAGCTTTACGGTGTAGGTCTTACCGTTAACGGTAAGTAGTATATATAGTCCGTCCTAATAACCACTTTAGCCAGTATTGCCTTCTCTCTAGACTAAAACAGGCGAACTAGGTGGGAGGCTATAAATAGCGTTAGTTTATGGTCCATTTCGCATATTAAAAGCGTTAGCAATCTATCGTTTAGCTTATAACTTCTAGATTTCTACTATTGCTTTCTTAATGGCCGTAGCTTGCTATATAACTAAAGGTAATAGCGCGTCTAATTTAACCATTCGGGGGTAGGCTCTAAAGACTAGGAGTATAGGGACTAGGCCTTTTAGGCTAGCCGTATTATTAATGGCTTTAAAGGCTATTTATAGGGCCATCTCCTTACTAATTTCAGGGATTTCAGTTGTAATGATTTGGTAGGCTTGTTATAGCGGACTATAGTAGCGTTCTACTATTTTAATGGAATTGTGTAATTCGACCAGAACTGACTTTATAGTTACTTCTATAGTAGCAGCGTAGTGTTTAAACTCCTTACTAATAAAGTTCTTTTTAGCGTCTATAGTAATTAAGTTTAGTAGTCCTAAATAGCTGTTAATCTAGCACATTTATAGAACGTCCTAAGTGTACTTAGCGCTAATATCTCGTAGCTATCTACCAGCTTAAAATCGAGTTACTTCATTAACTACGTATAGTAGGGGGGAGCCGTTAATATACATCATGTTAACGATAATATTATAATTAAAATTAACGTTATCTTATAAGGTAAAGCGAAATCTACCTAGAGATCTACTAAACTTCTAGCAATAGTGGCAGAGTCTAATTAGCTCTTTAATAGCAGATCTATTAGTATTATAGCCGTGGCTAGTCTTATTAAGAAGCTTTTATAGTCTATTAACTAATAGGTAACCAAATCGACGGTATAGGCGTTATAGTTCTACGTCAGTTAAATAATAAGGGTTTATATTAAAAGATTTAACAAGATAGGACTATAAGGAGAAGCTCTATAAGAGAAATAGGTGGCTAAATCGTCTAACTACTGGCACCTTTTTGGTGCGAGTGATAATAACATCCTTTAGGTTATCGTATTTGATATAGAGTCTATCTATATCTGCTAAGCAAAGTAGAAAGGGAGTATCTGCTTTAATAATATGGAATTATATTTTACCTATAGGGCTGTTAATGTCTATAGTTCCGATAGACGTAAAGGCTCTAATCCTAAATTGGATAGTTACTTAGCCCTTAGTTAACGTGTTAAGACTTATAGACTTATCTACGGCCTATAGAGCTTAAAATTAACTATAGCTAGCTATAGACTTACGCGAAGCACCTATATTAATTATAATTCCTATAAAGACCGTTAAGGTGTACCGTAACGCTATGGCTGTAGCCGTACTATAGGTAAATAGGTTAGTCTCCGTGTAAGGCTCTATAGTAGACTCCGTAGTAAGTATTAAAGCCGTAAGCAGGTGCGTATAAGCCTTATTAGCTAGCTCTACGCTTATAAAGGTTACTTCCTCTATAGTAAGCGTTCTAAAGGTAGTAATATAGGTAGAACTGTTGTTAGGTTCTCCGGCATCGCTTTTAGAGTCGTTAGCGTTATATATATAGGCTTTAAAGTCTAAGTTATCCTCTTTATCTCTTTCGCAGGCGGCAACGTATTATTTAAAGTAGTTGTTAAAGTTGCCCTTATTGCGGCCCTTAATATTAATAAAACGTCTCTTATAGTCGTCTCTGGACCGATTACGCTCCTCCTCTATATGTTTCTATAAACGGCAGTCCTCCCTCTTACAGACGTAGCACTTAGCCTTTAGTCTGCCGTTAGTTCTATAGGGGCGATTNCTNCTATAGCNATTANTGTTTNNGTCTNNATTNTNGTTATTTNGGTAGTAACGTTAATCTATAAAAAAGGCTTAGTAAGACGATCTTATTAAGGCCTATAGGGGGTATTCTTTTTCCCACGTAATAATAGAGGATTGTAGCTTATTAATTAATTAAAAGAGGTCTTTTAAAGGGTTAGAGACAGTAATATGGTATGCTGGTACTCCCTAATAAGTAGTAACTAGCTTATTTATAAGAATGCGGTTTATACGGAAGTCTAGGTATAGTCTATAATATTACTTTAGCAGCTTATCTATAAGTAGTTAGAAGTTCTAATAGATTAACCTATTAGGGTTCTCGTCTATAACTCCTTAGAGGGTTATACTATTCCACTCCATAAGGTTCTTACGGTAGTATTTTAGCCTTTTAAAGAATTGTTGTATATAGTTATAGGCTTCCGTAAAAGGTCTTAACTTAAGGTTACTATTATAGTAGTGGTCCTAAGTAAGCCCTTTTAGCATATTAGGGAATGCCATTATATAGCCTTCTGGTGGTAAGCCAGATCTCTTACAGATGTTATAAAAAATGGTTAGCTTAAAGTTAAAGCTATTATTAACTCTATTGTACTTTTAGTCGTTTGTATAGATCTTCGCAATTATAGCTACCTCCTTACTATATCTAGGTCCTTACTCCACACTAGGCACGGCTAGTTTAGGTGGTGTATATATATATAGCTGCTGCGGTTGCTATAGCTACTGCAGTTACTGCTCTCTTAGCTATAGCAGTTAGTTAATAAGAGCGTGGATTTGGTTATAATTAGAGGATTAAGGACCAGGAGGGGTAGCGGGGGTAGCAATTAGAGTAGCTGGCGGTGCCGTAACTAGAGTAGCTGGTAGTATAGCAGCTGGAATAGCTAGTAGAGTTAGTGAAGTAGCTAGTAGTAGTAGTGGGGCTAGAGGTGTAGCAAGCTTATTTAAGGTTGAATTAAGTTGGTCTTATAGAGTTATTATAATTATTAGCTTTACCTCTATAAGGGCCGCGATAAGCTCCTTATCCGTCTATTTATAAAACTCTTCTTTATTAGCGACGTCCGTTAGCACCTTGCTAAGAGAGTATCTCTTATCTTGCTTAATAATATATACTCCTCTCTTAACTAGGTATTAACGGATTCCCATTCTAGTATTAGATTATACTTATTTAAAGGTCTCTAGCGTAAAGTTCTTAAAGTCTTCCTAAAACACTATCCATAATGTAAAGTCTATAAGGTTAAATCGTGTGTATAGGTGCATCTTGGTCTCTATATACTCTATTAGGTCGTTATCCGTAGCCGTTTCCAAGTCAATTCTGTAGCTATATTTAGTAATTCTTTCCTTTTAGTTAATTTCTATACTGTTATGTCTTAGTGTATAAGGGTAGGTATAAGGGTAGTTATTAGGTTTAAGGTAAGGGTGTAAAGGTATATATATATCCTATCAACGAATCTACAGTTCTTAGACACTGTAGACAATTCTTAGTAAAGATACGGTCCTCTAGGCGATCTAACGCGTCAACAGTTAAGTTAATACGTGGTTTTAAGCTTTAAGGGTCCTCTAGGCAATCTAACGCATTAGTAAGCTAATACGTGGTTTTAAGCTTTAAGGATAACGTAGCTCTCTCTAAGTAAAGATACGGTTCTCTAGGCAATTTAACGTATTAGCAGTTAAGCTAATACGTGGTTTCGAGCTTTAAGGGTAACGTAGTTTTCTCCTTTAACTAAAATAGGGCAAAACCTTTCACCACACATGCAACCTTACCAAAAGGTAGCGCCGCACTTCAAAACTTACGCATACCCATCTTACCACCAAAAACAATCAATTTTCCAACTTTCAAGACCCAATTCCTACTGCTTAGCGAGCTATAGGCGGATTTAATTGTCGTTTTACCCCCTTTCCCCCAACAGAAAATTCTTCTTAGGGGTGGTCCTAGCTTGTAAGCGAGGCACGGACAGGAACACCAAAACTACTACTACTACTACCACCACCAATACTAGGGGTCTAGTATTACTACTACCTTTAAACTAATCTCCCCAGAAATCCTCTAGTAGGATTAGTAAGGAAAAGGTATAAGGATAGTAAAAACTAGAAAACTCCCCCTACAAGATGCCAAGGCTACCAGGCCTAAAAAGAAACCTCCTATAGAGACAAGTGACGACAACGAGTCTATAGGCGAAACCCCTATAGAAAGAAATAATAATAGGTTTCTATTTTCATCTTCTTTTCTTTCTCCTCCTAGCTTGTCTAAGAAGGGAGAGAAAAGAGAACATCCTTAAACTTCTCCTAAAAAAGAAAACTAAAAACCTACAAAAAAGAAACCAATAACTACTACGGATGGCACACCTAGTACACCTATACCTTTTCCTCCCCTTTCTCCAGAACAACACCTATAAAAAGCTCTAGAAAGCCTAACCCAGGCATATAAAGGGCTAGAAAAAGAAGAAGAAAAAGAANAAGTTAAACAGCTAGAGGACTATANAAGGAGTATCCTAGCAGGAGAAAACCCCTTTATAAAAGGAAAAGAAAAAGAAAAGACAAAAGATGTCCTAAAAGGACTAGTCGAAGAAGTAAGAGCTCTCCGTAAGGAGGTAGCCCCTACTAAAAAAACCTACGCAGAGAGGCTAAAGAAGGACCTCCCTACTTCGTCCTCTCTACCCTCCTCGTTACTACCATTTCCTACTCCTTCTACTTCTACTAGAAGTAAGAAAAAGCAGCTACAAGAAAGAAAGCTAGTCCTAATTACAGACCAAAAGGNCNAACCTCTAGATACCTTCTCTATACGAAACAAAGTNAATNAACTATTTGCATNAAAACTGCAAGTAGAAAAACCTGTTTTAGCATCTATAGCTAGAACTAAGGGAAAACAAAATATCCTCCTTACGACTACGGAAGAGTATAATGCGGATTTCCTAGTTAAATA